>NC_087172.1:4580000-4600000 GCF_035594125.1 Scylla paramamosain | reverse complement strand
ACTTGCGAAGGACTGACTTGAGGTGACCAGTGCGCTCCTTCGCCACCCTCTCCGTGCTGCTCACATTGTGGACGCTCCCTGACAACCTCCAGCCTCTCGGGGCCCTCCCTCCCTCCTGCTCGGAGCAGTGAGAGGGACAGGAAGGAAGAGAGGTGGCTGAGGAATCCTGTAGTCTCGTCCTCGCCTCGCTGGCCTGCGTCAGGCTCAGTGGCGGGGTGAGGCGCGTGGGGCGTGGCGAGGACCATTTAGGCGCGTTCTTGTTGGTGTCGCTGTCGCTCGTGGTGGTGTCCGCCTCTCTGTCTCCTGCGGCATCGCGTTATGGCGTCGGCGTCCCCTGTCACGCTGTGTGGCGTAGCGTCCTTTGCGGTGTCGTCAGCGTCCCTGTCCTCTCCAGCGCTGTGAGACTCCCAGTCCTCTGCGGCGCTGTAATTCCCGAACACTTCAGTCCACAGCCGCAGGTACTGTTTGGTGACTCCTTCTGGTGTGGTTTGCACCGAGCGTGGAGTGTCTCCGCCTGTCTCTTCCTCTCCCTCACGCTGGTGACGCGTTGGCTCCCCGAACACCGCGGTCCACAGCCGCACGTAGCTGGCGCCAGCTTCCGAGGGACTCATCTGCGGTGACTGCTGCAGCTGTTCATCCTCCTGCTCGCTGCGCGCTGCAGTGGTCTGGGTGTCCTGTCCGGCGCCGTTTTCCTCAGCCTCCTCCGCAGCGCCGGCAGGCTCGCGCTGGTCTGGAGGCATGGACGCCGCCTCGTCATGGCGGCCCCGCGGGGCACTGCTTGGGGGCAGCAGCCACTCGGCCGGGTCCGGCATCGGGCCGTATCCATGCATCTCCTGCACCAGGCGCTGCAGCCTGGCCGCGCTGGGATGGTACTCTCCAAGAGGGAAGGTGACCATTGGGAAGGGGCTGGGAGCCCGCCGGTGTCCCACTGGGTACACAGGAGGGGGAGGAGGGGTGGGCACAGGGAAGACCTGAGCCACAGTGAGGAAGGCATCCTCTACCTTCCCCCCGACCTTTACTTCGAAGGGCACCTCCACCACCCCGGGGGCGGTGCCGCTCACGAGGTCCCCCACCCGGACCACGGCTCGCGTCCGAAGACGGGCCCCCGCGCACAGCTCCAGCACCAGCTGGCTGTCGCGGCCTTTCACGCGGAGGATCGGCGCCCTTCCGCTCTCAAACTTTTGCATGAGGGTCACCTTCCCATCCTTCTTGGCGGCGCTCACGCCGTCATCGAGCGGCGCCAGGGACAAGGGCACCCGCAGCATTGGCAGGCGCCACCAGCCCTTGTAGGACACAAACAGCCGGGTGGGCGCCTGCGCGTCCTCCCGGCTCAACACTGTCACGCGAACAATTTCCAGAGTTGCTTTCATGTTTGTTTTTTGTTTTAGATGATTTGATAATTGGTGGATTTCTTCCAGTTTTGTGATCCGTGGAGAGATTGGAGTTTTGCGCTCACCCAACACAGCCAGTGACCGGTGACGATACGGGATGAGAGAGAGAGAGAGATAGAAAGAGAGAGAGAGAGAGAGAGAGAGAGAGAGAGAGAGAGAGAGAGAGAGAGAGAGAGAGAGAGAGAGAGAGAGAGAGAGAGAGAGAGATTATGCCTAAACCCCTGAGGTTAAAGAATAGTGGTTCACTAGACGATCCTTTTTCCACCAGGGTTCAACGGGACTGAGAGTGTGAATGATGTGTGTGTGTGTGTGTGTGTGTGTGTGTGTGTGTGTGTGTGTGAATGTGTGGTGCTTTGTCAGGGTCACCACGTGTGTGACTGGCGGCGTGGTATATAGATACAATAATGGTGCGTTAGGTTATTATTGTTAGCGTAGTGGTGAGGTGGGTAACTAACAGCGTATCTTTTAATGAATTCAAGGTTCGAGAGAAAACGGGCTGTATTCTCAACCCTTTTACTGTTGCACGTCCTTCTAGCACACCACTGCTAGGCTTGGCTGTTTATGTCCTAGTTAAAGTGTTGCAAGCGTTTGTATCACTCTGCAGCAATAAACTGCCACATTTGAAGAAAAATGTTGTCGTCGTCGTCTGTTATCATTCACCGTATTGAAGAAAATAAATGTTTACACACACACACACACACACACACACACACACACACACACACGAAAAGTAAAAGTCGTGGAGGATAATGTTTTTTTCCCTGTAACTCAAGTATTTAGTATTGTAGTGCGGTAAGGAAATGTTTAATAGTTGTAGTTCATAACAGAATAAAAAAAAAAAACGTGTTGAGCAGTGAAAGGATAAAATGTTTTGTTCCTTCGCCAGGACTGCTCTTCTAAACGATTCATGGATGATTACTAAAATTCCCATGTGTAATTTTTCTCATTAACGGTGGAGGAACCATTTTCAACTATCGCTGGAATCACGAAAACACTTTTGAAAACTCAGTAACTTCCTCTAAAACCTATTTAAAGTTGTGAAAATAAGACAGCAAAACGTTTAAAAATATTGATTCAAGTTTGCGTTCGTTAGAGTGGAATTTTTTTCTTTTCTGGTTATACAATGTTACTGTGTGTAAATATGTCAGTATAACCTGTAATGAAGCAAGAAGTGCAGGAGAAAAAGAAGGGGAAAACTTATTTAAAGTGTCTCTATTTGTGTCTGTTACTGAGAGGTAGCATTCTGTTTCTGGTAAAGTAAAGACGACATGGAGAAATTATACAGTAAATTCTTTGAATTTAACTATTTCACTCTCACGCCTCGTTCCTTTTTAAACTCCTTTAAACGCATTAAAAAAAAAATCTAGTAATTGTCTCCATCTCTCCTCTGAATCAGGAACAAATGCATTAACGAAGTGATAAATTGAAAGAAAAATGGGAGCTGACATATGAATCGAGTCTGAATCTGCATCTGTGATAGAAAGATTTCAGCCAAATAACGCAGTACATCCCTCAACGAAGCGAGAAGAAAGAAAACAGGAGAGCAGCCCCACGATTATTTATTTATTTGCTTTTACCATCGTGTCCCTTTACACTTGTACGAATATTATGAATTTCAAGGTAAAAAGATACAGAGAAAACGGATGTGCGTGTATCGTCTATGGTTACGTCTAAAAATAGAAAGAAAGAAAGGAAAGAGAGAGAGAGAGAGAGAGAGAGAGAGAGAGAGAGAGAGAGAGAGAGAGAGAGAGAGAGAGAGAGAGCAAAAAACAAACAAAATTACGAAAGCAGTTCTTCTTTTACGAATGTCAAAGAAAACCAAGTAATATAAAGTCCTTGGAGAAAACGGACTTTGTAATGATATGGGTACGTCTAACGATTATTTATTTATTTATTTATTTATTTACTTATTGTCATTCGTATCTTTATACACTGCTACGAATAATATAAATTTCTACAAAAAAAAAAATGGATGTATAAATACCGTCTATGTTTGCCGCTAGAGAGAGAGAAAGAGAGAGAGAGAGAGAGAGAGAGAGAGAGAGAGAGAGAGAGAGAGAGAGAGAGAGAGAGAGAGAGAGAGAGAGAATAGAATATTGTCACTTTTAATATTATTCGCTGCCCTACATTTCAGTTCTCTCACATCCCGCTAGTTTTTGCTCTTGTTGTCATTTATATTTCTACCTTGTGTGTGTGTGTGTGTGTGTGTGTGTGTGTGCGCGTCAATTATGACTCTCTCTCTCGCTCTCTCTCTCCCCCGGCTAAAATTTCAGGAAATAATTTGATATTCCATGTAATTATTCGTTATACTGTTACATCGTCCCCCCCCCAATACACACACCCATCCACACCCACCCACTCACACACTCACACACACACACACACACACACACACACACACACACACACACACACACACACATCACCTTTGGGATTTTTCCGCTGACAAGCGGGGCAGTTACTGTCTCCCCTGACCAGGGGATGGGGTGTGTGGTGTGTGAGGTCACAGTCTTACCCAATGATCAGTAATAATGAGCTCTGACCTCACACTGAGAGGGTAACGGCTAGTGGTTACGGGTTCGCTTGTGAATTACACACACACACACACACACACACACACACACAGAGAGAGAGAGAGAGAGAGAGAGAGAGAGAGAGAGAGAGAGAGAGAGAGAGAGAGAGAGAGAGAGAGAGAGAGAGAGAGATAACATTTGTTTAACTCCCAGCATCTTTTATTCAGGATATGACACGTTTTTCCCTTTAAAGCACTCTTTCTTTTGACATTTCTGCTCTTTCGTATAAAACTCGCGGCTTGCATTCAACCTTAAGAGACCCTTGCGTGTGTGTGTGTGTGTGTGTGTGTGTGTGTGTGTGTGTGTGTGTGTGTGTGTACAGGATGAAGTATTTTTTCTACCTCATCTAAACCTCTTCCCCTTTATTAATTTTTGTGCGGTCGATTTTGCCGCTGAAAGAAACCACCACTTAGAAGGTTCTGTGATCTTTCCAGTAGACTAGACCAAGTTCACTGGAGTTACGCATTCTTTCTAGTCCTCTTCAGTACTTTTCTCCAGTCCCAAGTTCTTTTTTTTACTTGATTTTCTCCTCCCTTCTCGTCTCATTCCGGGAGACACGAGGCATCTGAGGTGAAGGAACGAGTGGCTTCCTCTTGTAAACCGGTAATGAAATGGACCTCTCGGGGGGTGACACCGCCTACTCTTCTCCTCCGGCACTGTAAAAATGCGTCACGGGAAGAGGTGAGAGTGTGAGATGAGAGGCAGTTATTTTTTTTATTTTCTCTCTCTCTCTCTCTCTCTCTCTCTCTCTCTCTCTCTCTCTCTCTCTCTCTCCAGATTGCAATCACACCCGTTATCTTCGCTGTCATTTTCCCGCTTCAAACAACTCAACGACGGTCAGTTTATTCTGTGCCGCTTTCAACAAAAAGGAAAAAAAAAAAGAGATAAAAATAAATGCTGTGCGGTACTGTAGCAAATTTTTCTTTATTCGTTAAAACTTCATCCCTGCAAAAATGAATGTAACAATAAAGAAATTAAAACTATGGGAATTGTTGCTAGTTTTCCTTTCGTCGTACGTCATACGTTTAAATGTGTTGATAGCAGCAGTGATAAAATGAAATATCTTTGGTATTTTTCCTAACAAACCAATGCTATTCCCAGACAGAGACGCTCATATTAATTGTCCAGCTGCTCTATTCCTATATTCACCTTCACCGGCGCGCCTCTTTGCTCTATTCACCATTCATGCTAAGGCCGCTTCAACGCATGGACCCTGGCCCGTGTATTCAGAAAAGATGTCGAGGGAAAAATTTACCTAACACAGAATTCACGAAACAAATGCGTGAATGTTGTGTGGCTCTATATCTGTTGTCTGTTTTACACCTTGGTACTCATAACGCAGCTGAGTCATATGAGCTGTGTGTGTGTGTGTGTGTGTGTGTGTGTGTGTGTGTGTGTGTGTGTGTGTGTGTGTGTGTGTGTGTGTGTGTGTGTGTTTGCGTATCGGGTCAAGTATTTTCTATCTCATCTAAACCTCTTCCACGCTATTAAGTTCCTCCGCGGTCTATTTTCCACTGAAAGAAACACCATTGATGAGGGTATGTGATCTTTTTTCAGTCGCTGCAGTGCCGGAAATCAGCCAGTCAATCAGTGAAGTGATCGGTCAACTCATTTCCTCCTTAGTTCGTGTTCCAGTGATGGTAATTCCGTCCCTTCTTCACACCCCTCATGTATGTTGCTTGTTGAGTTTGTGCCGTGGAAGCGACATGCAGTCTTCTTGTTTCTTGACATGCAATCTTCTTTTTTCCGTATTTCCTCCTGCGTACGACTTGAGCTATTTCAAAAAGAGGAATATCAAGACATCCAGTAATTAAACTGCTTTCTCTCTCCGCTCTCCTCCTGTTTTCTTTTCTGGAACGCTATTTGAACGGACCTTTATTCATTTTTTCCTTTTTCTTTCCTTTGCCAATCTTCTTGATATATAATAAACAAACATCACGCACATACAAATATTGCTGTTCGCCTAACAATCTGTATTTGATATTTGTACACCTGCAACAATGTACAGTGAGAAGATAAGAACATAAAAAAAAAAAAAGATAGGAAAACAGGATGGTTCCGAAAAGCCAACTGACTAACAAAAGGAAGCACCTGGGATTCTAAAACTGAACATCTGTGAAATCCGTAAATGTATCCCACCTCCTCTTGAGATTGTCATTCCTGCGCACTTCCCTTGTTCCCAATAACTTTGTTCTTTTAATTCAAAACCTTGTGTATGGATCAATTTTTGCCAGTCTTTCTCTCTCTCTTTTTTTTTTTTCTCATTTTGATTTGATCTGGTATTCCATTATTCACGTTTCTCTTAACAAAGCAGTATTCAGTGCTTGCTGTACATTGGACAGTGTCGGTTGCATTACGTAAGTGCAATTTTACAACGAGAACCAAATGATGCTATTTATTTTGATTGGCTCAACAATTTATGGATATTTATGAACATTCAATTGTGCTGTTAATATTTTTCCCCGATCTCGTTTTCATTGGCAATAAATATTCATACATTTTTTCAGCATAACAATAATTATATAAATTGTATAAATTAAGCACCATAACAGTTATTTCTAATTGATAAACGCGAAGCATCCAAATATAAAGATGATAAGTAGAGAACAGGAGGAACTACACAAACGCTTTTGTGCTGAACGAAACACAATTGTTATCGCCTCGAGACTGCGAGGGAAAGTGTTGCCGGGGGAAGGAACTGGAAACGATGAGAAGGTTTTATGTACCGTTTTATTGAAGGTTTCTTGGTTCACGATTCCTATTACGGCTGTGAAACTGTTCCAGATCATTACTCTCTCTCTCTCTCTCTCTCTCTCTCTCTCTCTCTCTCTCTCTCTCTCTCTCTCTCTCTCGTAGAAAGGAGCAGAGGTTCTTACGCCATTCCTGTTTCCTGCTGTTGCTTTTCTATCTTTTATCATCAGCATTCCCTTTTCATTTTTCTCTTTCTTAATCAGCTTCCCCTTTTCCGTTTCCTTCATCAGGATTTCCTATTTTCTTTCTTCATCAGCATTCCTTATTTCTTTCTTCATCAGCATTCCTTGTTTCTCTTTCTTCATCAGCATTCCTTCTCTCTCTCTCTCTCTCTCTCTCTCTCTCTCTCTCTCTCTCTCTCTCTCTCTCTCTCTCTCTCTCTCTCCCAGCACTGCAGCACCCCATTGCATGAGTTTTCCGGCTTGTAATTTACTCTAATATTAATCTCGTATACATTTATGCAACGTGTGTTCTACGAGTTTATTGTTATTATTATCAAGATTATAACATTATCATTATTACAGGAAGGTTCCATGTTATGTATTATTAATTTTGTTTTTGTTGTTTTCGTTGTTGTTGTTGTTGTTGTTGTTGTTGGTGGTGGTGGTGGTGGTGGTGTTGGTGTTGTTGTTGCTGTTTTCGTTATTGTTGTTGTCGTTATTGTTGTTGTTGTTGTTGGTGGTGGTGATGGTGCTGGTGGTGGTAATGTTGTTGTTTTCGTTATTGTTGTTGTTGGTGTTGTTGTTTTCGTTATTGTTGTTGTTGTTGTTGTTGTTGTTGTTGTTGTTGTTGTTGTTATTATTATTATTATTTTCTATTATTATTATTATTATTATTATTATTATTATTATTATTATTATTATTGCTGGTAGTAGAAGTAGTAGTAGTAGTAGTAGTAGTACTAATATTGTTGGTGCTGTTGTTTTCGTTATTGTTGTTGTTGTTGTTATCATTATTATTTTTTCTATTTTTATTATTATTATTGTTATTATTATTATTATCATTATTATTATTATTATTATTATTGTTATTATTATAATTATTATTATTATTATTATTGCTGGTAGTAGTAGTAGTAGTAGTAGTAGTAGTAGTAGTAGTAGTAATATTGGTTATGTATTGATGCTGGTGGTGGTGAACTACTACTACTACTCTTAATACTATTTTTACTACTACTACTACTACTACTACTACTACTACTACTACTACTACTAGTACAACTCCTACTACTACTACATTCACTATTACCATACTACCATGGTAACTTTATTTTATGTACTTGTATGAAATTTCCCTTCAGTATATTCCGTACATATGAACTTTGAACTTCCCGTACTTTTAGAACGCGTGTGTGTGTGTGTGTGTGTGTGTGTGTGTTGCTCTGATATCTTTCCCGCATCATCTGTCTTGTGTTCAGAAGCTCCATACACGTTCTCTTCCCCTTTTCTCTTCGCTAATTTCCAATGTGAGGGTCTGGCGGCTTCATCTATTTTTCATCACCTCTTTTTGTGGCGACTGCTCAGCCCACTGCCCCTAATACCTCCCTTTGGCGTTATTCATATCCATCTTCTTATTTCTCTCTCTGCTTTCATTTTTTCCTTCCACTACTCCCCCACGGACGCTGTCGAGAAGAGGAAACGCCGGTATTCTACACACACACACACACACACACACACACACACACACACACACACACACACACAGAGTTTATGTATTACAGCCATAAACAAGATGCGACAAGCGAAGGAGGTTTAAAGCGAAGAAGAGGATTGTTAGGGAGAAGAGGTGTAGGAGGAGGAGAAGGGAGACGGGATGCAAAATGGAACAACTAGGTCGAAAGTAAATGGAGGTTTTTCATCGTCAAGAGAGAGAGAGAGAGAGAGAGAGAGAGAGAGAGAGAGAGAGAGAGAGAGAGAGAGAGAGAGAGAGCAGTGGGATTATCTGGAGCACGTCGTTCTTTTCACCAGCTTAACTCCAGTTTTCTTTCACTATCTTTCTTTCTCATCTTTACATCATTATTTATACCCCCTCTGACACACACACACACACACACACACACACACACACACACACACACATGCAAAGAATTTTTATGGTTCTGGTATGAGCAAAGTTAACTTAGTTTTAACGTTGGTGAAGAGGGGAGAATCTAAAGGAATACCGGAAGAAGTAGGAGGAGGAGGAGGAGGAGGAGGAGGAGGAAGGAGTTGTTGGTATAGGAGCAGGAGGGAATGGTGAAGGAGGATGAGGAGGAGTGAATGGTGGAGGAGGACCAACAGGAGGAGGAAGAGGAGGAGGAAAACGAGGAGAAGAAAGAGGACAAGAAGAAGATAAGGATGAGAAGCTGGAGGAGGAGGAGGAGGAGGAGTTTGAAGAAAAGGTGTGGAGTAGGTGGTGTAGGATGATTTATTCTTGAAAGAGGAGGAGGAAGAGAAGGAGAAGGAGAAGGAGGAAAAGAAAGAAGTAGAATAAAAGAGAAGAAAGACGAGGACAGACGAGGAACGCTTGGGAGGACAAACACAGGGAGATTAGTAGAGGGAAGGAGGGAGAGGAAGAGGAAGGAAGGGAGGAGAGGAAGGGAAGAGAGTGGATGGAGGGGCTGGAGGGAGGGAGGGGAGAGTGAACCCGACGAAGTGAGATGAAGGGTGATAATGAAAGAGAGAGAGAGAGAGAGAGAGAGAGAGAGAGAGAGAGAGAGAGGATTACTCCGTTCAGTGCTTTACATCCAAGGAATTTAAAGATCTAGAAAAATGTTTTAATGCTTCGCTTATTAGGTTCGGTGCATTGCTAATACCTGGATGTTTCCATGATCGTCTGCTTAACTGGTGGCATACTATTACGCTTCTTAGGCTCGCATTCGGTTCATTGAGTGTTATAGTGTGAAGCAGGAATCCTCATGAAGTTAAGTAAGTTCCATATTTCCAAGCATTTCGTCCTTTTATAGACCATATTCTCGAGGACTTTTACCAGTTTCCCGACTACTTTTAAGACTCTCGTTGAAGTTACACGGGTTTTTAAGTTTTTATGGTACTAGTGACTGATTAACAAGATTTTTACATTGTTAACAAGACAAACATTCCTGTGAACCCGGCTCATCATCTTTGTGCCCTTTGAAAATGATGGTGGAAAGAGCAATGCGTTTCTGAATGCAAATCTATTATCCCCCACATTGAACATGATCCATAAGTAAGTGGGGGGTTTTCAAAGGTGTTTATTTGATATTAGCGATAGTTTAACAAAGACTATCATCAGTGGAAAATATAGCTATGAAAAAAAGGCGACTAATTATCTCCGTGCTCTTTAAAAATGGTCCTAATGGAGAGGGAAGCGTTTAATAATGTTAGTGGAAGTA
The DNA here is from genome assembly GCF_035594125.1 of Scylla paramamosain. Lineage (NCBI taxonomy): Eukaryota > Metazoa > Arthropoda > Malacostraca > Decapoda > Portunidae > Scylla > Scylla paramamosain. Next base: position 4,589,933 of record NC_087172.1, on the reverse strand, counting down.
CTTAAAACAATGGCGCGTATACCTACCATTGTGGACGCCGTTGGCAGCTCAGACTGAAGCCTCTGTGTGAGATTATTTATCAGCGGAATAATTGGTGAGTTCTCCCTCAGCGTACCCGATTTACATCCCACTTGTTATGATTCTGAGCTTCACTGCCATCCCAACACACACACGCACACATCAACTGTACACATAAAGTTTAGTAAGTGTTACTGACCTTGGGAAATCTGTGAAATAAAGGCCAATATTCTTCAGCGTTTTGACGTCTTAATACGAGCATTTTTATTGGTCACATAAATCTTAAGCCGGGTTCCCATGAGTATTTTTTGCCTTTTATAAATGCAGAATCCTTGTTAAACCATCACTAGAGCTGAAAAAGCACTCTTGAAATTACACTACATCTCCTACAGATTGTTAAAAGTAAAGATGAGGCATCGGAACATTCCGGAACATGAGCCAAGATTGTGAAAAGAAAATGCACATCTGAGGAAAGACGTCCCGCTGTTTTGACGTGGTACTGCACATGCGTAGAGAAGTAACTCGCTAAAATAAATCTCCGTCCAAGTATTTCTCGCTACGCAGCTCGTCTACGTGTTCGTCTTTCATCACCGCGTCTCTCACTTTCAAGCTTAACTTTCCTCAATGGTGTGTGCGCATAACTATTTCTCATAAGGAAGCCTTCGAGAGATTCATATGCAAGACGGATGATCCCAGAGTAACTATCATGGCTCAAGGTAAGCGTACACCAGTTAATTGAACAGTAGATGAGAGAAGTAAAAGAAAGCAAAGCGGAGAACTGTAGAGGAATGATACGAGTTTACTGGGGTGGCGTGGAACAAAGGTTTAGCTGACAGAGACCTGATAATTGACTGAACAGTAGCCGAGGAATGGTAAAAGAAGGCAGGGCAGGGAACTATAGAGGAATGGAGCAGGGGGTTTGTTGGGGTCGCGAGGAACAAAGGTTTAGCTGACAGAGACGAGTGAAATTGCAGGGGGAGCTTTTGTCCTTCAGCGCAGTTACAGAGACTGATGGTGATGATAATGATAACAGTCGGGAAGCATACTCATTAAACTGTTATTACATTACATTAACTTTATGGTGCTGAAATATGAATTGGATTTCAAGATATTAGTTAGTGTTAAAAGCCTACGTTCCACTTTTTTTTTTGTTAATTACCCTAATGATACTTTATCTTTTAAAGCCGCTCAGCTTATTAAACATTAGGTTATTTTTTAAGTTTGAATCTCGGTGCAGAGCAGAATTTCATGTCTTTGTTGCTGTAAAAAAAAAAAAAAAGGAATAAAAACTAAATGTGATCTCATTTTGAATTTGTCCGTTCTGCGGTTGAGTAAGCTTACTTTCAACCTTTAAGCCTTAACGATCATTTAAACTTTAAGTGCTGCTACATTTAAACACTTCAGTGAGACGCTTCGCTTCAGTTCGTTGCGAGTTAGCACGAGGGTTCACAAGAGTTCGGATCAAATGGTTTCCCTGGGACGAGGCTTCAATTCGTGCACGTCAAAGGGTTCACTGAGTCGAGGCTTCGGTAAGTGCTTCGGTGAGCCGGGCGAGGATTGCCATGGAAGAGGGTACTGCCCTTCCCCCACTCCCTCCCTCCCTCCCTCCCTCCCAGCCCCCTCCAACTAGGCGCAACGAAAAAAAAAAAAAAAGAGGACGGGGAGTGTCATTATCAGACTATTCAACCCTCTCTCGTCTTCTCTCCCGCGGGTTCTCTCTCTCTCTCTCTCTCTCTCTCTCTCTCTCTCATTACCATACCGTAACCTGCCATTTTCCTCCTCCTTCCTCTCCTCCTCCTCCTCCTCCTCCTCTTCGTCTTTCTCCACCACAACCACCACCACTGCAACAATAAAAACAACAACAACACAACAACAGTCACCACCACCACCACCACTACTACCACCACCGTTACAATCCTGACAACTCTCCCAGTTATCTAAAGAGCCGTGCCGAGGGGCGTGCCGAGGGACGTCCCGAGAGGCGCCCCGAGAAGTGATTGGCGTATCGGTCCGCCCCGCTATTCTTCACCGCGCCCCGTGGACCCGAAAGTGATCGCTGCCCCAATAAGTGAGTTCCACTTGGCCCCGGCAGGCTAACGAGGGACGCTGAAGGAGGAGGAGGAGGAGGAGGAGGAGGATGAGGATGAGTAGTAGGGATTGCTGGAAATAATATGATCTGGTGATTTTGCACAATGTTAAATAGCCACTTTTTTTTTTTGCTTTTCTAGCTATATATTTGTTTATTCGTATTTTTCTATTCATTTTTTTTTTTTTTTTTACGGAATTCAGCCAAGCTTGTAACGGCAAGACTTTTCAGTGACAAATTATCATGTTTTCTTTAAATATGTCTGTGCACAATACGTCCTCTGGTATACTCGTGTAATGGCATTTCCCTGATTTATTTTTGTATTTGAATAATTGTTTCATACATATGTAGCGATTATTATTATTATTATTATTATTATTATTATTATTATTATTATTATTATTATTATTATTATTATCGTTGATGTTTCTCTCTCTCTCTCTCTCTCTCTCTCTCTCTCTCTCTCTCTCTCTCTCTCTCTCTCTCTCTCTCTCTCTCTCTCTCTCTGTCAGGGAAGCCGTTTATCTTCGTACGGAAAAAAAAAAAAAATAATGAGACTGTAAGAGGCTAGTTGACCTACATCCGTATGGCATCCTTTCAGCACTTAAGACCAACCATTTGTCATCATCATCCTTAAAAATTTGGCCAATCTCGTCTTCCAGTGACCTGCTTCACGAGAGAATGGGTCGCAAGAAAGTACTCAGTGGATCAATTTCTATTTATCTTTTCTTACTTTTTCCCTAAACTTCAAGGAGCGAGTTTTGAGTTTATTGAGAAATTACATGCAGGTTTAGTGGGAGTAGTGATGTTAGTGATGGTATTAGTATTAGGATGTTGATTTAAAAACGTTGTGTAGTATCATCACGGTCATATAGCGCCGCTCCAGTAGGTTACAAACAACAAAAATTGTGGTAGAGTGAAATAGCAGCAGCAGCAGCAGCAGTAGTAGTAGTAGTAGTAGTAGTAGTAGTAGTAGTAGCAGCAGCTAATAATGATGATGATAATAATAATAATATAATAATAATAATAATAATGATAATATTTCATGAGGTTGTCATTTCATGACAACCTCATGAAATGATAACTTCATACTTATTCATACCTGGGAATACGAGTATGACAAATAAAAGAGAAAGTATCACTTTAACTCACTCAGTGTACCAGCTCTGATAGGTTCTTACTGAACCCTACTTTAGTTGATTATTTCTTATATCATAGCAAATTTTAATGTACACAGTGTCATTTGCATGACATCTTCATCTTTTGGAAAGCTATAAAAACGTATATTTCCCTGTTTCTGGAATAAAGACTTGCACCGGATATAACAGAACAGTTTGGCATACTGGTGTACACCAGTCCGCGTTCTACGTCGGTTCTGACTTCTTAGGGAGAGACCTGTCTTCCTCACGTGATCACTATGAACTGGCGTGCTACGTAGCTACTTCTGACCCCTCCGAATTTCTACCCTGTGACGTCAGTTCCAGGTCTCTGATCACGCGCTTTGAATCTCGCTCTGTGTTGTATCATTAAATGCTCATTAAAGTGTCCGGTTTCGTAAAATATAGTCTTTGGTTTCGTCTTTGTCTGTCCTGTCTGTCCTGGGCCTGATTGCGTCACAAGTTGTCCACCACCCCGCTCGGCACAGCCGCATCGGACCCACAAACACAGGTGTTTTTGGCAGCCGCGCGTCCTGAGGGCGCGGCGCAGTAATATACTCAGGACTAACCCAATTGTAAAATATAGGAAAAGTTGAAACTTTAATATTTATATTAGAATATCTTAGATTTTAGAAATGCAAAAAAAAAAAAAAAAAAAAGTTGGTAACTTTGCCTGAGATGCCCGACGTGGGGAGAGATGGCTGACTCTCAATCGAATGATTGCGTTCAACGGATTGCCACCGTTTCTTTATCAATAGATATATGCAGCACTACTGTACTTACAGTTGATGTGGGTAAGACAAAGTTGAAGATAGGATAACACAAAGTTGAAGAAGTCAGTAAACGGGTAATGTAATGAAAAAGTTAAGAACTACTGGTCTATGGACATTAAGGGGACCAAGTGGTTTGGGTACCAAATGTCTCGAGTACAAAACATCCTGAGGCCTATTTGCACTCAGGTTAATCTGATTTGACAATCAACTGACCTGAATCCTGTATGACTGAGTACCCTCCGCCCAGTACCAAGTGACTAGCTTCTTTATACAGTGGTACTAGTATTAGTAGTGGTGGTTTTGATGGTATTGTTGTTGTTGTTATTATTATTATTATTATTATTATTATTATTATTATTAGTGGTAGTAGTAGTAGTGGTAGTAGTAGCAGCAGTAGTAGTAAGGATCATACCGGTGAAGGATGATGGGAAGGAGAGGTAGGAGGTGGAGGGAGTCTATTTGTATGTCAAAGTTTGCTGGCAGAGGAGCAGAAAAGTTAGATTCTCGTGAACTGCATCGCAAACACGGACGTAGAGAGAACCATGTGTACCCTCTCTCTCTCTCTCTCTCTCTCTCTCTCTCTCTCTCTCTCTCTCTCTCTCTGTGTAGTTTGTTTACTGTATTGCAGCAGACAACTTCTATCTGTTTCTGTCTGCGATTCCTTCCGTCTATCTTTCTCTCTGTCTGTTTCTGTGTCCTCTGCTTGCTTCTGCGTATCTGTCTGTCTCTCTGTGTGTCTGTCTGTTTCTCTGTCTGTCTGTCTGTCTCTCTGTGTTTACCGCTTGCCTTTGCGTGTCTTTCTGTCTGCATGTGCCTGTCTGTCTGTCTGTCTGTCTGTCTGTCTGTCTCTTTCTCTCTCATTCAGTATGTATTATGTTACCTGAGGAAATAAAAAATATATTGCAAATTGCCGGTCTCTCTCTCTCTCTCTCTCTCTCTCTCTCTCTCTCTCTCTCTCTCTCTCTCTCTCTCTCTCTCTCTCTCTCTCTCTCTCTCTCTCTCTCTCAGCTGAAGAAAACCAACACACGTACATAAACTCATAAAGCTAGGAAGTACACATGCGGATGAGGTAAGCCATGCTGTGGCGAACAGAATGGGATTTTAGCACTTCAAAGGCGGCGTTAGCACTGGTCGTAAAAAGGTATTAGCGCCGCAAACTTTTTTTTTTTTTACCTGCGCATGGACACCGTGATGACAAGCAGAGCAAGGGAGGAGTATATCTCTGAATTAGTGTGAAAATAATTGAAAGATGTATTTGTTGGAGGATACTTGAATTTGTTAGTTGATAGGTAGTCACATAAATTGAGAGACTGATGGGTAATGAGGTAGATAGATAGCTAGATATGAAAATGATGAATAGATGTACGTATTTGTTAGCAGATAAATGGATTTGTTAGTGGAAGGATAAATAGTGACATAGATAGATAGACTGATGGATAGAGAGAGAGATAAATAGAGATATAGACTGATAGATAGGTACAGGCCCTATAGCCAGTCCCTATAGAGTACAATAAAAAAGGATCAGCCAAAGTTTAGAAATGTCTTGGAACCTTTCTCTTGAAACAGTTCAGGTCAAAGGTAGGAAAAATACAGAAGCAGGCAGGGAGTTCCATAATTTAGATATAGAAAGATGTATTACTGGAAATATACAGGAAGCCTGAATAAACTGACGACTAACGGAAAGACAGATCTACAGAGGGAGGCTGAAGATAAATAGATAGACAGATAGATTAATTGATAAATACATAGACTACCTGAATCATTAAAGCCTAGGTAAGTAAAAAGACTGAAGTAGGGAAGAGAAAATTTAGTAACACACACACACACATACACACACACACACACACACACACACGCACGAATATATTTCAGGATTTAATGGGAGGTCGTGGGATATACCGAGGATCAGAAATGTCAGAGAGAGAGAGAGAGAGAGAGAGAGAGAGAGAGAGAGAGAGAGAGAGAGAGAAAGAGAGACGCAAGGAATCGCAGGTAAACATAAGGAAAACCGATAGACTGATAGGACACACACACACACACACACACACACACACACACACACACACACACACACACACACACACACACACACACACACACACACACACAGCCAGAGTAAATAAAAAAAAAGCAGACAAGAGAGAAAGACACAGCTGAAGTCGTCTGTCACCCTGCTAACCTTTCCTTCCCTCTCCCTCTCTCCCTTCCAAACATCCCTCCCCCCAAAAAAATGGAAAAGAAAAAAAGAAAAAAAGAAAAGAAAAAATGGAGAAATAAAAGGAAGAATAACGAGAATACAGAGATAAAAACGCGTTGTAAATCTCAGCTAACGATGTACTGGAGAATCAACTGCTCCTTCATTCACCGCCCTCCTTCCTTCCTTCCTTCCTTCTTTCGTCTCTCTCCCGAATTGCATCAATAATGTGACGTGAAATAAAACCGGAGATTATTGGGGGAAAGTTTTACGAGTAACGAGCGAATGAGGCTGTTAATACCGTGATGAGGAATATGTATGAGTATTGGTAATAGGTTAATGGCCTCTCTCTCTCTCTCTCTCTCTCTCTCTCTCTCTCTCTCTCTCTCTCTCTCTTGATCAGTATGTATTACTCTACCACCTGAAATAAGAAAATATTGCAAACTATCTCTCTCTCTCTCTCTCTCTCTCTCTCTCTCTCTCTCTCTCTCTCTCTCTCTCTCTCTCTCTCTCTGAAATTCAACAAGCCTCAATATACAACAAAATTTGAATGCATGAGATAGTTACTGACAACTGAATGCGAAAATATTGTGTAAACTACTCTCTCTCTCTCTCTCTCTCTCTCTCTCTCTCTCTCTCTCTCTCTCTCTCTCTCTCTCTCTCTCTCTCTCTCTCTCTCTCTCACATGTTTTCATCTTCCCACAGTTCTTATTTACGGTAGGAAGACGAGCTTAGGAAGGTTCTCACTAAGGCTTAGGGAGGAGGAGGAGGAGGAGGAGGAGGAGGAAGTTGAGCAAGACAGGGAGGGAATGAATGAAAATATATGAAAAGTGAAAGGGTAAATGGAGGTTTGTTTGAGAAAAAGCAGGTGGATGAGAGGAAAAAAGGAAGAGAAGGAGATGGAAGAAGCAATGAAATAAGAGGAAGGGAAGTACGAGTAAGAGGAAGGATGTGTCAGCACTTAACGCTTGAAACAGGAAGAGAAAGAGGAGGGAAGATGATTAGAAGCGAGAGAAAAAAAAAAAGGAGAAATGTAGGAAACGGAAGAAGAAAAGGGGGAGGAAGAGGGAAGGTGATTAGAAGGAAGAGAAAAAGAAGGGGGAAAAGCAGGAAGCGGAAGAAGAAGAAAAAGGAGGAGGAGGAGATGGAAGAGGAGGAAGAAGAGGACAGGAACAAATTATATAAAGAGAATAATAAATGAGAGAGAGAGAGAGAAGAAGAAAAAATTATTAGGAGAAAGAGAAAAGAAAGAAAAAAATGGAAAAAACCAGGATAGCGAAAAAAATAAGAAAAGAATTATGAGAAGGAATTATAAGAAGAGGATGAAGAAGGAAAGAAAAAAAAAGTGAATAGGAGAAACTGGATGGAGACGAGGAAGAAAAAAGAAACAGGAGGAGGAGGGGGACGAATTAGTGGTGTGTGAAGAGAATTATTATAAAAAGAAAAAAAAAAAAAAAAAGGAAGCAGATTGCGAGGAGGAAAAACAATGATGATGAAGAAAACGAGGAAGAGGAGGAGAAAAAGGTGGAGAAGGAAGATAAGATACAGAGACGAAAAAAAAAACAATTAGGAAATAGTGTATGAAAGTAAGAAGATAAAAGAAAGAAAAAATGCAAACAGGAGGTAAAGGAGGATGAAAGGATGGAATGTTGAATGATGCTTTGATGCTTCTATTGATAGTTTAACATGGGTTTTATATCGTAAATGGTTCTTCTCGTATTTTTAAACGTTTCGGCAATTTATCCTGACTACTTTCAACAGGCTTTAGTGGGAGATGAGGCTTATAATCGTGCTTTGATGTTTCTAAAGATAATTTAGCATAAACTCTGTCATAATGTATGGAAATATCCTTAAAAGCCCAACAGAGCCCAACGTGTCACCTCCGCAGCCTTTGAGAATTGTCTTGGTGAGAGAACAAAGCGGTTTAAAAGTACGAGTTGTGTTTTAAACCGAAATAATCGAACTCTTGCCCAAGGGGACGCCAGTAACAGCTCGGTCATCAGTGAAACCCCGCCAACCTTAATGGGGTGTGGGTCTGTATATCCCACAACGCCTTGTCTCACCAGGACTATTTTTAGAGTCAACAGATGTGACTATACTCTGCTTCACCAATTCTGCCACGCTGATTTTGCCACTTCTGCCACCAGAGGCCAGACGAGCAAGGTGCCATCTCCCCTGACTGATGCTCCCACTCGTTGGTTGGTCTTCTTATTCCCGTCTTGTTTTAAAACGTGCTAAAAATTTATTTGTATTTCTTTGAAAACCACTCTATAATTTTATGATACCAGCTTATTTCTGTGTAGACAATCCTGTAACTTTTGGAGGAAATTGAAATATTAGTTTGCTGTTCATTTCGAAACAAGACGGAAATAAGCAGACCGATCAGAGAGAGAGAGAGAGAGAGAGAGAGAGAGAGAGAGAGAGAGAGAGAGAGAGAGAGAGAGAGAGAGAGAGAGAGAGACCATCAGTCAGCGAGTGTTATGACCACACAATTACTGCGTCAGAATTGTTGAATCACTATGGTAATGTTTGTACTTTCTTCTTATTTCCAGTCAATATTGCTGAATCTTTATAAAATTACCACTAGAATCACAAAAGCACCTTGAAAACACCAATAACCTCCACCAGTGCCTGCGAAAGTCACCGGAGAAGAGGCCCTGCAGTGTTTAGGGATGTTGTCTGTGAATCTCAGCCTGCGAAGAGACAGGCAAGGACGGCGCCGCTAAACTGTTGTCATCTGTTGTCCTCTTGTTAAATGTTTCTCGTCTCCTGTTTCTCGTTTGTCCGCATTCTCATATTTCCTGTCACTTCCCACGTTCTCGCACTTTTCTCTCACCTCCCCTTTTCGTATTTCCGTCCTCTCATTTTCCTTTTTCCTCCCCTCACGAGTTTTTTCCTTACTTCTCACATTTTTCACTTTTTTCCCTCTTATTTGTCGCGTTCTTTTGTTCTTTCCACTTTTTTTTCCCTCAAATCTCCCTTCTCCTCCCTTGGATTTATTTCCCCTCTTTTTTTTTACTCCTAAATTTTCTTTTTTTTCCCATGTCTTTCTTTTCTCCTGATACTTCTCACTTTTCCTTTTTCTTTTCATGGTTTCTTTTATGATGATTGATATTCCCATTCACATCTTTCTTTATCTTTTTTTTATATTTTCTTCTTAAAATATAAGTGAATAGAAAATAAACAAGTATTTTCCCTCCATTGTTTTTTCCTAATTTCTCCTTGAACACAAAATAAATTCGTATTTTAACACCCTGGCATATTTTTTTTTCTTTAACATCTTTCTACTTTAACATCATTCTTTCCCGTCTCGTATTTTCCTCCGTTTCAACTGCTCAGTATAATATTTCCCTTCTTTAATAACCTCTTCATTCACCCACACGTTTATTTTTCCTGTTCTCTTCATACTTTTCCTCTTCTATCCTTTATTTCTCTCTTTCTACCGTGTTCTTTCTTTCCCAGTCTCATACTTTCCTTTACCTTTTTCTTATATTTCCTCATTTATCATATCCCTCTCTATTATCTCGGTTCTTTTCTCTTCTTTTTCTCTTTCTTTCCTTGACACGAATCTTGTCAATCTTTCTTTCATATTTACATTTTTTTCCCGTCTCCCTCAGTATTATTCATTTTTCATCGTATTACTTTCTTTATCACCCTCACGTCTTTCCTTTTTTCCCCCCTTCTATTTTTTTTCCCCGTAATTTA
>NC_087172.1:4560000-4567500 GCF_035594125.1 Scylla paramamosain | reverse complement strand
CCAAGCGACGGGCCCGACAAACGGTGTACTGGCCTGGTATGGACAGAGACGTTGAGAACGTCGTTTCTGGATGCTCACTATGCCGTCCACTCCTACCAAGCCAAGCCAACGAACCTCTCTGGCAGGACACGGACACACCCAGCAGGGTGTTTGAGTCAGTTTCTGCAGACTACTTCCACGCAGCAGGCCGTACATACCTCGTGTATGTAGATCGCTTGTCTGGGTGGCCTCACGTGTCTGCATGCTCACGTCCAGCATCGGCTGATCAGCTCGTTCGTGTCCTTCGGGGTGTGTTCGCCGACACGGGCGTGCCTGTTCTCCTGAGGACTGACGGTGGACCGCAGTTCACTTCTTCATCGGTACGGCGCTTCCTGGCTCGATGGGGGGTGGAGCATCGTGTATCTTCACCTCATTATCCACGCTCCAATGGTCACGCCGAGGCAGCGGTCAAGTCCGTGAAGAAGCTGATCCTCACGACCACACAGCAGGGACACCTGGACGAGGATGCGTTCGCTCGCGGGTTGCTGGAACTGCGCAACACTCCGAGGGCGGAAGGGCGATCACCAGCACAAGTCCTCTTCGGTCATCCTATGAGGTCCTGTGTCCCGGCTCATCATCGCTCATACGCTCAGCAGTGGCAGCGCGCTGCTGATGAGTGCGACGCCAAGGCAGAGCGACTGAGGAAGAAAGCGAAACTTCGCCACGACGCGTCCGCCCGTACTCTTCCTCTCCTGCACCTCGGTGGCCACGTCGACGTTCAAGATCACACGACAGGCCTCTGGGATCGCCTGGGTGTCATCGTGGCTGTTGGGCGAAGGAGAGACTACCTCATCAAGATGGGCAGCGGTCGCGTGATGTGGCGTAATAGAAGACACCTACGCCCACACAGACCTCTTGCTCCCCTTCCTGTCGAGCAGCACACCGCTCATGGCGGTGCAGCGCTTCAGCATCAGGGTCACGAGGAACACCACCATCCCGGCAGCCCGGAGCATCAGGGTAACGGGGTACACCGTGGCCGAGAGCAACCAGAGCGTCGAAGCAGCCGACAGCGTAGGGAGCCGAGACGACGGCAGGTGCGGTGGCACCGTAGCACCTACGATTAGTCGTACGTGTTCATTGTACGCTGTGTTTGTTTTGTGTATATGTACCGTGTTTTCTGTACTTCAATCATTGTAACTTTGTTTCATGTGTTACGGTAGCCATAACAAAGATAAGGAATCTTCCTTATGTCTCGGGGGAGGTGTGTGGTTGTTAGCTAGTTGAGTGAACGAGCTAGGCTTCAGTCATAAGTGTTAAGTGGAAGTGCGCGGCCTGGCGCCGAGAGATCACCTACCTCCAGCCTTCTGTTCACACCTTCTGTGAATAAACACCTGCACTGTTACCTGCGTTTCCTGTGCCCCTGCTGGTCAAGAGTCGAACAATTTCTTCAGGCAGTTCCTTTGATGATGCTTTATGTTCACATATTGTTATTAATCTTGGGAGTAGTTTTTTGAGTAACTATTCTATTATTGTATGTTTTTCCAGTCTGTTTGTTGGTCTTGGCTTGTTTATTTGTTTTAACTCCTACATGTTTGTTTGTTTACCTGTCTGTTTGTTTGATCATGTGTTTGACTGGCTGACTGGCTGATTGGCTGACTGGGTGACTGGCTGACTGGCTGATTGGCTGACTGGGTGACTGGCTGACTGGCTGATTGGCTGACTGGATTGCTGGTTGGTTGCTTATTTTATATTTGTTTTTGTCTGGCATTTATTTTTTTGTTTTTTTGCGTTTTATTTATTTTTCTTTGTGTGTGTGATTATGTACGTTTGTATCTGTATAAACATGCTTTATGTTAGTCGAGCTGTAAAGCATGTATGTGTGTGTTTATCTGCATATATTAACGTATCTATCTTCCCTTCTATCTATAAATCAGTCCATTGTTAACCTTCGAAGATAAGTGGCCATCCATCTACCAGTCAATCAGTCCATCCATCTAACTAACTAAATAAGTAATTAAGTGACAAACAAACAAGCAAACAAACATATAGAGAAACAGACAAACTAACAAACTTACTACTTATCCAGTTAACTTCATTAATTATCTAACTAGCTAAATATGTAACGAACCAAGTAACTAACCACCTATGTACAGTATATTTATTTGTCTTCCACATACCTATCTCCTCTGTTCCCTTTGCGTATCCACACAGCATTACGCGAGGCACGGAATTCCTTAACGAAATACTTTATATCACAGTCCCTGGTTACCAGATTCATCCATAAGGAATGGCAATATAAGAAATAATTTAATATTTATGAGAGCAGTATCTTTTACTTTTATAGCATTTTTCCTCACTCACATATACGAGTTTTATGAAGGCAGGTTTTTCAAAGGTTATAACTTCGTGTCTGATACTGCGTGATTGTGTGTATTCATCTCTTTCACTGGTAAACTTCGTAACTCTTCCTTATTCTGGGAAGAGTATCAAAGGAGGCTTTAGGAGTAAATTGGCCGACTCGATTGGAATCCCAATCTTCTCAGTTCTTTGCAGAGTGGGAATTAAGTTTTCTTCTTTATTGTTGATTGCAGGTCCTAGTCAGTGACCCTTGGGTATAAAAAATGCGGAAAAAAATCTTGGTATTTACCTGACAGCATGAGTCATTTTTGCCAAATGTTTCAGCGTCTTGTGCCAGGTTATTGGGATTTGTAGGTGGTAATGGGTTTTACAAGATTTCTGCACCACCAGGAAAGGGGAAAAACATGAAAATCTTAAAAGAAGAAGAAGAAGAAGAAGAAGAAGAAGAAGAAGAAAAAAGCCGCCAGTCTCTTCGGAGGCAAGGCTTTGGATCCCACCGCTGCCACCATTTTGTATTAGTAGGATATATGTTGTTTACGATACTGTGGCTTGTACATAAGTGTTTTTGTGATTTAATAATACTTTAACAAGGTTTCTGTATCATCAGTAAAGGGAAAGAGCTATGAGAATCCAACTAATGATCTCTGTGGCGTTTTTAAAAATTCTTCATGGGAGAGAACAAAGCGTCTGATAATACGGACCGGCATATGATAATCGTGACTTACCAGAAGGTTTGGGTATGAGATCTGCTACTTTAAATGATCGTCACTCTTATAGTGATGTTAATTAACCTACCTCGTTCACCTCTAATGTGCTTACCGTCTCCTTTCAGTCTTAAGTCATCTCATCTACCGAGGATTCATCAATTGCCAGGTTTTAATAAGAGAGATTGCCAGAAGCTCAGAGGGTTTCAGACTGAGGGAAAACACAAAGCAGTGGAGGCAAGAGCAACACGTTACGTCTTTCATAGCCGCGGGTTTGTGAATTTTATGACATTATGCAGTACAAGTTTAGGTTATGTTATGTTACTTTAGGTTAGGTTACGTATTTCACACCTGTGGCTTCTAGAGTTTTATAAAATTGTATGGTACAAGTTTAAAGTCTGATTTGTAAGGATACCATCTACAGTAATTGGGGTGAGTGACAGAGCTGTTCAAGTGTTTTAGTGTCCATAGTGTTTCTCTGCAGTTAAATAATTTAGTCAATCTTTCATTACCTGCTTAACTCTGGACCTCTGCCTGCCTGCCTGCCTGCCTGTCTGTCTGTCTGTCTGTCTGTCTCTCTCTCTCTCTCTCTCTCTCCTCTCTCTCTCTCTCTCTCTCTCTCTCTCTCTCTCTCTCTCTCTCTCTCTCTCTCTCTCTCCCATACGTTTCGAACTATTCAGGAGAGAAATATCACTACATCTCCACAGCTAAATTGGTTAAGGTTTATGAAACTCTTCCCGAATTAACGATTTTTTTTTGAGAGGAGAGATCTGCAAACGAGTGGTCAGATTAATTCTATTTTATCTCTTTATTTTTTCTTTATCTATATTTCTTTTTTTTTATCTATTTATTCTATTTACTTTTTTGTGTGTGTCCTGGTGCCAGTCTCTGCACAGGTAGAGAATATTAATAAATGCCATGCTATCCTTGTAAGTCAAAGGGAACCCATCGATATCTGTCCATACATGCATCTGTGCTGACCGCGGCCCTTGTCCTCCTCCTTCTCCTCCTCCATCTCTTTCTCCTCCTACATCTCTTTCTCCTCCTCTATCTCCTCCTCCTCCTCCTCCTCCTCCTCCTCCTCCTCCTCCTCCTCCTCTTCTTCTTCTTCTTCTTCTTCTTCTTCTTCTTCTTCTTCTTCTTCTTCTTCTTCTTTTTCTTCTTCTTCATCTTCATCTTCATCTTCATCTTCATCTTCATCTTCTTCTTCTTCTTCTTCTTCTTCTTCTTCTTCTTCTTCTTCTTCTTCTTCTTCTTCTTCATCTTCATCTTCATCTTCATCTTCATCTTCATCTTCATCTTCATCTTCATCATCTTCATCTTCTTCTTCTTCTTCTTCTTCTTCTTCTTCTTCTTCTTCATCTTCATCTTCATCTTCATCTTCATCTTCATCTTCATCTTCATCTTCATCTTCATCTTCATCTTCTTCTTCTTCTTCTTCTTCTTCTTCTTCTTCTTCCCTTGACCTTGCTGGTCAGCTGATGGGCGAGATAGGAACTATTGACGTCAGAGGAAGGAAGAAATTGTCGTTTTGAGAAGTCTCCATATAGTGAAATCTCTCTCTCTCTCTCTCTCTCTCTCTCTCTCTCTCTCTCTCTCCTTCTCTCTCTCTCTCTCTCTCTCTCCTCTCTCTCTCTCTCTCTCTCTCTCTCTCTCTCTCTCTTAATGACATTATGGGAATGGGTTTCAATCTGATTACAGTTTCCAAGGCCTATATGTTCCTCAGAAGACGCCTCGGCCGGCTTACCACATGTTGGTTTTGTTGTTTTTTACTTACATTGTTGCTGTTTCTTTGTTATTGTAGTTGTGGTTGTTGTGGTTATGGTTGTTGTTGTTGTTGTTATTGTTGTTATTTTTGTCACTGTAGTTGTTGTTACTGAAGTTGTTGTCTTAGTTGGTAATGTAGGTGAAGTTTTTTATCTTGTTCCTCTTGTTGTTGTTGTTGTTGTTGTTGTTGTTGTTGTTGTTGTTGTTGTTGTTGTTCTTTTTCTTGCCCGCATCTTTATTATAATTTCTTTTTCTCACCTTTTGATCTTACTTGTTTTCCTTCTTACTTCGTTGCTTTTTTACTCTCTTCCCTCTTCCTTTTCATCTTCACCTTTTATTCTTCTATATATCTTATTTAATTTTTTCTCCATTTCCTCATTTCGTCTTTTTACTTCCTCTTCAGCATTTCCTTTATTTCTTTCTTTTTATCTTTTTTCTTTTCCTTCTTTTTCCTTTTTCCTTTTTCCTTCTTTCTTATTTACTCAGTCTCTTTGCTTCCTCTCATTTCCTCTTTGTTATCTTTCCGGTTCACTTCCCTTCCACTTTCCAGCGTCTTTCACCTTTTCTTCTTTTTCACTTTCTTTTGCTGTTTTTCTCTCATTTATCTCGTTTTTATTTTCCATTTACTTCCACTCTTTCATATTCGTTTCTTAACCTTCTCCATCTCTCTTGTCTTTTTATCTTTCTCCCCTTCCTTCCTTCTTTTGTTCTCTACTTCATCCCTTCATCCTTTTCTGTTTATTTTTTTTCTCTCCCTTTATTTCTTCTTTGTACATAACTATTTTTCCCTGCCTCCTTTTGCCTGCTTTCTTATCTTCTTTCCTTTTTCTTCTTTTCGTTATTTTCTCTCTTTCTTCGTTGTTTTCGGCTTCCCTCTCTTTTTCCCTTCAGATAATAATTTTTCCCTTTTCTCTCCTTCCTCCTTTCTCCTTCCTTCCTTCCCTTCCTTTCCTTCCCATACGATAATTATTTTCTCTTCTTCCTTTACCATTTTCGTTCCTCCTTTCCTTTCTTTCCTTTTCACACGCTCGCACGATATTTCTTCCCTTTTCTTCCCTTTCGTTTTTCCCTCCCTCCTTCCCTTTCCACATTATAATTTTCCCTTCTTCCTTTTCATTTTTTCCTCCTTCCCTCTTTATCTTCTCTTTCCACGTGATAGTTCTTTTCTTTCCTTCGTTGTTTTTTTCTCTTTACTTCTTTTTTTCCTGTCTACAACGATGATTTTTTTTTCTCTTTTCTTCCGTTCCTCCCTTTTCCTCTTTACTTTTCCTCTTCTTCCCTTCCTTCCTTTCCTCCCTCCTTTCCGTTTCCACACGAGTTCTTCCCTCTTCTTCCCTTCCTTCCTTCCCTTCCTCTTTCTTTTTCATTTTTTACTCGAGTTCTTTCCTCTTCTTCCGTCCCTTTTTCTCCTTCCTTCCCTCCTTCCTCCTTTCCCTTCCCACACGGGTCCTTCCTTCTTCTATCCTTGCTTTTTCTTCTTCCTTCCTTGCTTCCTTCCCCTCTTATCTCCCCTGGCTTCACGATAGGGACATTACCAGAAGACTCGCCCCTAACCTCTCTTTCCCTCCAAAGGTCAACTTAATCTGACCTTCCTTTCCATCTCACGAATTTATCTCACAACTCATCTCCCATTCCCTCACCCTCCATTTCCCTTTTCCTACCCATCCCATATTTCCTCTCCTGCCCTCACCTTCCCTTTCTCTACTCAAATGTATGTGATAATCTTCTCTTTTTCCGGTTTTCATTCAAGTTTCTATTTTTCTTTGATTCTAAAGTATTGATTTTTCTTTTATTTTTTCTTGTTTTTTTTTTCCTTCTTGATTCTGTAAAATTATTGGAAACTTTTATATCCTTCCATCTTCTTCCTAGTTTTCTCTTTTCTTCTTTCGATTTTTTCCTTGATTTTAAACTATTGTTGTTTGTTTTTCTCTCCCCTCCTCCTCTTCCTGGTTTTCCATTTCTTTGTTTTCTTTGTTTTCTTTCTTTTTAACCCATTGTTGTCAACCCATTGTTGTCTCTCATTTTTTCTCCTTATCCTCTCTTACTAATTTCCATTTTCTCTCTCTTCCTTGTTTTTCCTTCTTAATTCTGGGCTGTTCGTGTTAATCTTTTTCTTCTCTTTCAGTTCCTTACACTTTTTTCCTTTTTCTTGCATTTTGCCATTGTTTCCTTCGTTATTTTGTCTTTCCCCTGCTTCACTTTTTCTTTCCCTCTTGTTCTCTCTTTCGGTCTACTGAAGGTCACAATTCTTCCTTCTTTTCCCTTTCCTTTCCATCATCCATACTTTTTTTTTACTTCTTTCCTTGATCCTCTTGCTTCTCTCTTCTCATCGCCTTTAATAACTTTTTTTTATTCTTACCCTTTCTTTTCTTTCCATCTTCCTCACCCTTCCTGTCCCTCTTACCCTTTTATCATCCTTTCATTCCTTTCTCTCTATGTTCTCTTCTCTTTCTCCTCGCCTTCTTTTCTCCTCCCTTTTGCTCTCCACTTTCTTCTCATCGTCTTTCTTCCTATTAAATTTGTCATCCGTACATTCTCTACTCCCTTCCTTTCCTTCCTTTTTTTTTCTTCTATACTTTTATCCCTGTTTTGCACTCTTTTCTCCTTTGTTTCTCATTCTCTTTCCTTTTCCTCAGTCTCCCTTCTTCCTTTTACTTTTATGTCGTTATATGCACCTCTCTCTCTCTCTCTC
>NC_087172.1:4550000-4552500 GCF_035594125.1 Scylla paramamosain | reverse complement strand
CTCTCATTTCTTCTTCAATGTCTGCATGCATTGGACGCCCCCCCCGCCCCCCTCTCTCTCTCTCTTATCACTGTTTCTTTCTAACTTTATTCCCTTTATGTCCTCTTTCTCTCCTTTCATCATCCTCATTCTTCTTTCATGTTATTCTCCTTCTCCTTTTTCCTTTCTGTTATCGTCTTCCTCCTCCTTTCTCCTTTCATGTTCTCTTATCTTCTTCTCTTTCCCTCCTTTCTATTCCACACTCACTCTCTCTCTCTCTCTCCCTCTATTTGTTTTTCTCATCACTATCATCACTCTCTCCTCCTCCTCCTCCTCCGCCTCCTCCTCTTCCTCTTCCTTTAGCTCTTAGAAATATTTAGTTTGTACTTGCTCTGAAAGCGTTCTGAAACAGTTTGATTCAGGTTCGGTTTTGTGAATCAAGTTTCCTTTCGGATTTTTGAGATACGTGTGTGTGTGTGTGTGTGTGTGTGTGTGTGTGTGTGTGACCAGCTTTCTTTATAATTATTAATTGTCCGGTCCTTCGTGCAGCTTCGTCTCTCTCTCTCTCTCTCTCTCTCTCTCTCTCTCTCTCTCTCTCTCTCTCTCTCTCTCTCTCTCTCTGTGAGTTTGATCGACTTTTTTGATTTTCCACTGTGACTGTCTAGCAAAGAGAGAGAGGGAGGAGAGAGAGAGAGAGAGAGAGAGAGAGAGAGAGAGAGAGAGAGAGAGAGAGAGAGAGAGAGAGAGAGAGAGAGAGAGAGCACCTGATGATAAATGTCCGTCTCCCCTAATTATGTATAAAAAAATCTTCCATACATGATCCACTTTTCCCCTCTCCCTCCCCTCTCCCCTCTCCCCTCTGCCTCCCCATCTACACTCACCTTTCACCCTCTTCCCCTGCTCCTCTCCCCTCACTCTTCCCTTCAATCGTACCCTCTCCCTCCGCTTCCCCACGTCCCCTCGTTGTCTCAGGGGTGAGGGGGACATGAGGGGAGAAAGGGGATTAGATTCGTGTCCCCTCTCCCAGCTAGTAAGGGCGCCCACCTGCCCGAAACCCCCACCCATTTTTCCCGCCCACTGCGCCCATTCTCCTTCTCCTGCTGCATGCCACTCATTTTTTACGCCCTAAGCTCTCCCGCCTATCCGCCCATCTGCCCACTATCTAATATCTATTTATCAACACGCCCACCCATTCACCAAGCCACTCTCTTTCTTCTTCTTTTCTCTCTTAATTTTTTCCACCCTTCCCTCTTTCCTTACTCACCAAGTCTTTCCTCTCTTATCCCTTCCTTGTTTCATCCCTTCCTTTTCTCATTCTTCCCTCCTTCCCTCACTCACGAGCCTCTCCAATCTTCGTGTCTTGTTTCCTTATCTTTCCCTCTCTCTTCCTTTCTTTTCTTCCATATAGTTCTAATCCTCTTTTGCTTGCTATACTCTCTCTCTCTTGCCCCTGACCTACCCTTCGTGTTCGCCTCTCTTACTTCCCTCAGTTCCTCCGCCCCTCCGCCTGTCCTTCCAGCATCCATTTTTTCGCAGCGAATGTTTCAAAATAGTTATTCTGGGAAATTTGGATCCGTTTTCTACAATTTTTTTCCCCTCTCCTTGTTTGTGCGCAAGAAAGGAGAAAAAAGAGGGAGAGAAAGGGACTCGTGAAAAGAACTGACGTCATCACAGGCAGGACGGGGCGAGGCTTCAGCGAATAGGAGGAGACAGGGCCGTGATGGTGGTGGTGGTGGTGGTAGTGGTGAAAGGAAGGGCAGGAATACGTACAAACAGAAGCAGTGAAGGACAAGATAAGTTTGGCTGATGAGGCTGCGTGCAGGCTTTACTCTTTTGATGCTGCGTGATTGGCTGGCCCCTGGTGTCATTGTTGTTGTTGCTGTTGTTGTCAGTGGTGGTGATAGTGGTGGTGTAGCAGTAGTAGTAGTAGTAGTAGTTGTAGTGGTGGTTGTTGTTACTGTTGTTTTTTTTTATTTTCATATTCCTCCTCTCCTCCTCCTCCTTTTCCTCCTTACCATCGTTGTCATTATTATCATTATCTCTACACGTCATCATCACCATCTTCATCCTCCTTCTCATCATCATGTTGTTGTTGTTGTTGTTTTGTGTGTGTGTGTGTGTGTGTGTGTGTGTGTGTGTGTGTGTGTGTGTGTGTGTGTGTGCGTGCGTGTGCGTGTGTGTGTGCATGTGCGTGTGTGTGTGCGTGTGTGTGTGTGGGCGTGTATATGCAGATGTAATATTCAAGAAATAGCCCCGGTGCATGCTTAGTATTTCTCTGTGTCGTTGTAGCGAACGTCTCTTTGTATTATTAATGTAAAACTCCCGCGCGGAGCTCAGCACGGCAGCCACACAGCCACCCCCGCTCCTACGCATTTCACACACTACCTCGCATTTTTACAGTAACGCCGTGTGTATTTTTCAGTGCATCCGTCACTCTTGGCGTGTCGGGGAGCTGGAACACTACACTGGTGCTACGTACATACGCTGTGGTGGTGGTGGTGGTGGTGGTGGTTGGGGTGGG
>NC_087172.1:4537500-4545000 GCF_035594125.1 Scylla paramamosain | reverse complement strand
AATGGATTAACTACACGTGCAATGGAACACCACCTTGGCCTGGTGGAGAGGCTTACGTGGTGCAGTAATCAGGTGCGCTGCGCCAGACAGGTGCAGCCACTCCACTCAAGCCCACTGGGCTTGAGTGGAGCCCAATCAGTCAGTCCCGCTATCAGTCCCGAGTCAGGCCCAATGAGCTCCCCGTCAAGACACCCAGAGCCAGCGTGGCCTGGTGTCTGACTGTCTTCCCTGGTTATTGAAAGAAGCCTTCGTCCTGCACTGGAGTCACACTGACTGATGATGCTAATGATGATGATGTTGCTCACATTATCCTAGGTGCTAATTTTCACATGAGCCTCCAAACACATGTATATATGGATTGTATTTGCATATATGTTTGTTGTCATACGAATACTGGCTTCTCGCGCACATTTCATTCATTTATCTTTATTCTTTTTATTTTACATTTTATATTTGTTGTCCAGTCCTTAGATCCTCTTTAGTTTGAGTGACTGGCGCCATGCACGATTGTCAAACAGCGACTGGACACACACACACACACACACGCACACACACACACACACACACAGAGTCTTCAGTCTTTCATGTATTAGGTAATAGTCATAAATAAGTCCGCTGCTTCCCAGTACGTATCAGCCGTACGAGGTCAGCAGGGCCGCAGGGAGCAGGTACAGTGGATCAAACACTCATCTTCTAATGGGCTATTAGCCACGATATTAATTAGACTACTCTCTCAGGTCTGGGTCTGATTAATGTAGTATGTTTAATTAAATGCGATTCAATTGTATACTTCTCGTTCTAATTACTAATTATAACATTTTTACATCAAGAGAGAGAGAGAGAGAGAGAGAGAGAGAGAGAGAGAGAGAGAGAGAGAGAGAGAGAGAGAGAGAGAGAGAGAGAGAGAGAGAGCCATTGATTTGCTGTTAAAAAATCCGAACAAGAGTTTTTTTATTGGTGTGAATCTCGTTTAATTAAAGGAATACTCAGAAAACCTAAAAGAGCTGAAAAAAAAGGCGAGGACATTAAAAGATACCTTGATTCACACACCAGCAAGACATTACGTACTTCAGAATTCCACCCGCCGCCTCTCTGTGCAGACTGTCTTCATTACAAGTCTTATCGCTTTGCACACCGCTACTGTTTCTGAAGTAAGAATAACAAAAAAAAAAAAAAAAAAATGTTGCGATTACTGGCAAACTCCCAAACTCTTTAACTGTTACTGTTTTTCCTTCCCTGCGCGACTCCAACTGTTTAAAAAAGAGTATTAAAAATTTCTGGAACTAGATTGGCCAACTTTTTCTCCCCCTCCTTGACTTTTTCGGAGCGACAAGTTGAGAAGGATTTTTAGTGAGTATTCTTGGCTGGTCTCCTTGATGCGTAAAAAATAATATGTCGGGTTGCTGGGATGGAGAAAACTTGAACTGAAACAATACGAGATACACTTAGGAAGTAAGAGTATCGAAGGAAGTGTATACGGAAAGATTCTACGCTAATATGGATAGGTCACTAAGGGAAAAGGGAAGGGAAGATAACGAAAGCGGAGAGAAGAGAGAAAAAAGAAAAGGGAAGAGAAGAGAAGAGAGGATAAGAGAAAAAAAAAGAGTAGAAGAGAAGGGAAGATAAGGGAATAATAGAAAAGAGAAGGAAAGCGAAGAGAAGATGAGAGAAGAATAGAAAAGAGAAAAGAAGGGTAAAGAACAGAAGAAAGAAGAAAAGGGAAGAGAAGATAAGAAAAGAGAATAGAAGATAATATACAAGAAATGGAGATAAGAAAGGAGATGACTACGTTAGCCAAAGGATGATAAGTATGGAGGTGAAAAGAATCAAGGAGGCAAGCAAGGCCAAAATTAATGGAATGGCAGTGCAACAAAAGATCTCCGGGAAAGAAAAAATGTTTACCTAAGGAGGAGACACGACAGGAAGGAGATGAAAAGGAACAGCGGTCCTATATGAGAATGAGTAAACCTGAAAGAGAAGAATGAAGAGGAGGATTGAGAGAGGGAAAAAAAAAGGAAGAGGGAGAGAAGGAAGAGATGGAGAGAAAGAAAGAAGAGGAAAAAGGAGAGGTAGAATAAAGAAGAAAGGTAAACGAAGAAGAAGAAAAAAATGAAAAAAAGAAAAAGTAGAGGGAGAAGAAAGAAGAAAAGTAGATGAAGAAGGAGAAGAAAGTAATCGTAACAGAGAAGAAGAAAAAGAAGAAGAAAGAAGAAAATAATAAACAATAATAAATAACAATATATAGAAATGGAGAACACTGGGAAGAGAGATAATAATGATAATGATCGTGCCAGAAATAAGTAAAGTATAAATACATAGTCTAATATTACTAAAGAAGAAGAAGAAGAAGAAGAAGGAGGCGAAGAAGATGAAGACTGAGACAAAAACAAGTAAATAATAAATAGATAAAAAGATAATCTGCCGTGAAATTTTAAGTGGCAGAATGTAAGAAGAAAAAAGAAAAGAGCCAGGATGTTGTCAGTCTAAATTTATAAGCTAGCGAAGATGAGATAAGAAAACGTAAGAAAATAAGGGAAGCTGCCAGAACCCGCCAGGCCTACACGTGGCAGTTCCTGCATGAAACATACCTGCCTATTTCCACGATCATCTCCATTCATAAATTCATCTAATCTTTTAAAGCTCCCTAATGACTCACCACTAACAACCTGAGTATTGAGTTCATTTTATTCATCCAGCTAACTAACTGTCTGGCTCTTTTTGAGAACAAATTCCTTAATTTTCGAATACTTTTTCTTGCTGAACACGTTATTTCTTGTTATACCTTGACTACTGATCCTGAGAATTTTGATTACGTCACCCTCGCTATAAATCTAAATAAAAAAAAAAACATATAAATGCAGCAAAAACGATGGATAATATAACAGTGAGGTATACGAAGTTAGTAACCATAAAAATAATAGTGACCTTTGCCATAGTTCATCAGAATTAAGGGGGGAGGGGGGACGATGATTCTGAAGATTTACCAGGAGCCATAAAACATCGAGCAACAGGGTTGTTAAGGGAGCCAATCGGGTGAGGTGTGCTGAAACTCCTAGCCAATCAGGGACGCTGCAGCAAAAACGCCTTGATTGCCTTATTGTGCTTGACTGGAATAGAGGATGGTGTCTATTAATGGCTGTAATTCAGTGTTCCTTTGTTCTTTACTGTTCTTCCGTTCTTTAGCGTTCATTAATGTTCTGTTTATCGTTATTTTCCAATTTTTTTGTTATCTTCTGTATTATTGATCGGTGTCTTTTTGTCTTTGCTATTCTCCACCTAGTGTTCTTTCATTCACAAGTGTTAATTAATGTTCTTCTTTTCCCTAATGTTCTCATGCTCATTTTTTCTTCTTTGTTATTGATCAGTGTTCTTCTGTTCTCTTTGTTTTCTTCAGCGTTCTTTTGGTCATTGCTGTTCTCTGTGCTTGCGTTCCTCTCTTTTCTTTTGTTCATTACTGTTCTCACGTTCATTAATATTAACTAGTCCTCATTCAAATTTTTGTTCATTACTTTTCCTTGTTTATCATTATTTACTAAGGGCCTTTTATTCGTTACTGTTCTCTAGTTCACAGTTGTTCTTTAGTGTTCTCTTGTTCATCAGTATTCATTTGTTATTTACTCTTCTTGTTAATCAGTTTTCATCAATATTGCCTCGTTCATTACTGATCGTGTGTTCATCTTTGTTCATTGTTATTGTTCTTTACTGTTCCCATACCAGCGTTCGTCTGTGCTTCTGTTTATCAGAGTTCTGTAGTTCAATATAATTCAACTACTCATAAGTGTTTATAAATATATTTTTTTGTTCATTGTTGCTCTCTAGGCCATCAAAGTTCATTCAGTCACTATTTTCCTCTTATTTATCTGTGTTCATCAGTGTTCATCCTGTTATTAACCTTTTGTTCACTAGTGTTTATCAGTATTCATTTAGTCATTACCCTTGTCTTGTTCATTAATGTTCAGTGTTCACCAGTGTTCATCAATGCATTGCTCTCTCTTGTTCACTAATGTTCATCACCGTTCATCAGTCATTAATTAGCCTTCTTTCGTTCACCATGGTCTATTGATATTAATTCGATGTTTATCAACCTTCGTTCCGTTATAATTTTCCTCGTGTTCACCAGAGTTCATTAATATTTACTCAATTTTCCCTCCGGCATCGTGAAATCATAATTAAGTCGTACAATTCAGAGCGTCGTGTAAGAGGATCTTGTTTGATCTGCATAATTAACGTGTTTGTCTTTGCAGAAACACGAGTAGAAGAACAATATCAAAGAATATATTATGCACTACTATTTCATTTAACGCTGCTCTTTTACCTGTATCGGAAACTCGGGGACTTTATAGTTAAGTTGCCAGTCGAAGTTTGAAATTGTTTAATATTTTTTTAATATATTTAGCGGAAGCTTCATATTAATAATGATCTGCAGTTTAAAAGGTATGTGTGAATCACTTTCTTTTGCAGTGACGCTTTCCTTTCAAATTCATTATTACGGTGAAGACATGAAACTCCCCACAACTTACATAGTAGTCAATCATCATCATCATCATTACCACCACCACCACCACCACCACCACCACCACCACCACCACCATGCTTTCTCTGCAGAGTAAAGACTTCCCTCACTTTTATCTGCTCACCGCCTGTTTTTCACCGCCCACGAGCACTTCTTAAGCACTTTATGTGGCTTTGTATGTGCTTTGCTTTTTTTTTTCACTGCATTTAGTTTGTTTGGCTATTATTTTGATCTATTGGGCGCATGACGGGTTCTGCCAATGTTCGCTTCTTTTTATTTTTGTTCGTCATACAATACGATTTCCAAAGGGATTTACAAGCACTTACGATGATTCATGGTAACATTCACTCACCCAGCATAAAAGTGGAAGGAATTCTCGTTTGTTACGCACAATGCTCGCTCGCTCAGGATGCACCAGTGGAAGAATATAAAAATAAAATAAAAAGATAAAAAAAGAAGAATATTCTGCGTCTTTTCCATTTCTTGCCGGACGGAATGCATTATTGCTTTCCCATCTTAAACCTGAACTCGTCCCTCTGAATCAACAATGGACGACTGCGGTGTTCCCTCCATCCCATCACCCTGAGACTTCCTCTTGTTATTGGGTGACCGGGGGAGGGGAAGGGTGGGTATGAGTCTGTCTCTCCGTCCGTCGGTCCGCTCGCTCCTGTTGTCAAGTTCAAGACGACGAGGAAGCGAATGGACCCCTCATTCACTTTTCTGCCTCTCAAACACTGATAGGCTCGCGTGAGGGTAACACACACACACACACACACACACACACACACACACACACACACACACACACACACACATGCAGACATACCTGCACGCACGTACGCATACAATGTCCCGTATCTCTCAGCATCCTCTCTCTCTCTCTCTCTCTCTCTCTCTCTCTCTCTCTCTCTCTCTCTCTCTCTCTCTCTCTCTCTCTCTCTCTCTCTCTCTCTCTCTCTCTCGGCCCTCTTATATCTTTCCTCTTATCCATTTTTCCTTTCTTTCATATTCAGTTGTCTCAAGGGGAGAGTTGCCCACACGAATACCACAAAGAGAAACTTTTCACTCACCAATGTTCGTCTTTTTGGAAGCTTCGGCCTTTCGTGGATGTGATACTTTTGAATCCCAAGTCACCCAGTCACGTATTCACCCAGCCACCCAGTTATCCGGCTACCAAGTTGAATTCCTCACAATATCCCAAATGGCATGGTTTCCCAGTCGCCTTTGTTTCCTCGCCAGTGCGCCGTCATCTCCTTCTAGAAGTCTTGTTTCGTCGCTTGATGGATACCGCAAACTTTTCCTCGCGTGGCAGGTGTTTAATGCTTCCAGTTTTCCATCATTTCTCTCTTTTTATTTTTTTCCTCCTTGTCCTCCTGTGTTACTTGTACGTTATTTCCTTCGGTCCGTTTTTTTTCGCTTTTGTTTTTATCTTTTTGTTCTTCATAAGTTGTTGCCTTTTCAAGTTGCTTTTTGTGTTTACTAAATATAAAGTTTTGTATTTAGATTTATTTATTTATTTATTTATTTTATTTTTTATCCAGTCTCATTCTGTTGCATATTACTATTGAGTTTCTGAGCCATATGATTTTCGGCGCAGCATGACCCCAGCGTTCTCGTATTTCAATCAGTCAGTCAACCAGTGCTTTTCCTCTTAACTGCTTTGGCTCCTTGCCTCTTTACATCCTGAACTTTTGTCGATCACCGGTTTCCATGCTGTGGTATCAAGGGAGTATTTCTAGAATGTGAAGTCTACCTCTACCTACCCACTTCTCATTGCAATTTCCCGAAGTGCCAGCTCATCGCTCTTACTGTGCGCTTGGCAGCGACCTCACGTACTCATCAGCAAAGTGATGCACACAGCGGTTCATCCTCCGGTAACTTGAGCACTTTACAACAATTCAGCACACCTGTCGTCATATTTTCACTTTCAAGCTTCAACTTCTTTCACCATTAATTAAAATACCTTTCCTTTGGGGTCACCTTGCGTCCACAGTGATAATTTACGGCCTTCCTCCATACCCTATATGCTCAGAGTGTGATGGACTCTCCACGGCTGTTTACTGACATACGCTTCTCTCTTCTACCTGTGAGGATCGTTGATTAATACTCTCCCTCCTGTTGTTTGCTGCTAAAGCGATTGACATTCCTCTGTTGCCTGCTGACTAAGTTTCCTTTTCTCCAAAGTGACTAAGATTTGCAAGCGTTCTCTTCTCGTGTCTCTCTTTTGTGCGACTTAATCTTTTGCCGTCTTTCACATTTCCTTCGCTGCTGTTTACAGATTAATGTGTTTTCTTTTAAATGAACTCGATGTAGTTGAAAATGTAGACTTTCTCTCCTTGTCTCTCTGCTCAGTGACAAATTTAATTATTTCTCGTTCGCTGTTGCCTACTGATCAATGTTTCTTTCTGTCTTCCTAAGTGCTCTCGAGGTGATGCAACTGGTGAGTTTTCGTCTCTTGTGCTGTCTTTCCGACAACACTTAATATATACTTTTTCATCTCATTCTGTTCGCTTTTGCTTTCTGACCATCATTTCTTTTCCTCGTAAGTGAATTCGGGGTACTAAAATTCGTAAACTTTTTCTCGTGACCAACAAGTTTTATTTATTTATTTATTTATTTATTTTTTTATTATTCCTCTACATTCCACTTGTGTTTGTTTACTGATCGGCATTTCTTTTCTTCCTATGGGAACTCTAAACATTAGACTTTGTAATGCTTTCCTTCTGTCCTCTCAGTCCAGCAACTCATAATTTATACCATTCCTCCACTTTTTTACTCGCGGCTGTTTACTGGACACCACTTGTTTCCTCTTAAGTGAACTCCACGCAAGGGAATTCCTTTAACTTTCCTCTCTACCCCAGGTTCTTTTTTTGCTACCAGGCTCCACATGTTTAGATGAATGTTAAGCCTCCCCACATAGGGCGGCTTGCTTCCCCTCGCCTCTTTCCTCTTCCCTCCCCTCACACGTGTACAAGCTCGCCGCTGTA
>NC_087172.1:4485000-4527500 GCF_035594125.1 Scylla paramamosain | reverse complement strand
TACTACTACTATTACTGCTGCCGGTGCCGCCCCTGCTATAACTTCAATCAACAACAACAACAACAACTACTACTACTACTACTAGTACTACTACTACTACTACTACTACTACTACTACTTCCATCACGACCACTACCACAAAAACTACTACTACTACTACTTCTACTACAACTACTACAACCACTACAATAACTACTACTACAGCAGCTATCACTTCCCATTACTGCTAGCACGGTTGATGTGGCTACAAACCCCCCAGACAAGTGAGGGCGAGAGTGAAAGTCGGGCGGGCGGGGATCGGGGCGCGTGTCAGCGAGCGGCGGAGGCAACTCACCGGAGGAGGAGCGTCGAAGGTCTGGAGTGAGCGAGGCAGAGAGAGAGACTGACGCTGGCTCTGCACCACTCCTCCCACATTCTCTCTCTCTCTCTCTCTCTCTCTCTCTCTCTCTCTCTCTCTCTCTCTCTCTCTCTCTCTCTCTCTCTCTCTTCTCATCCCTTTCTTTCAGGTCTTTGTCTCGCTTTCCGACATATATTAGCAACACATTTATATGAAAGTGGCTTCGCTCTTCCCGTGTAAAGCCTGCCTGCTGTGTCCCTCTATGAGAGAGAGAGAGAGAGAGAGAGAGAGAGAGAGAGAGAGAGAGAGAGAGAGAGAGAGAGAGAGAGAGAGAGAGAGAGAGAGAGAGAGAGAAGGGCCAAGCAAGGATCATTCAGTCCGTGGAGCGACTTTTTGGGCACTCGAGAGAATTCAATCAGCCGGGAAAGATCTATTTGTCTCCTCTCATTTCCTCCATGCCTGCCTGCCTGCCTGCCTGCCTGCCTGCCGCGCCGGGGACACCGTTACTCCTGCCTCCTCCCCCTCTCCTGCCTCCGCTTGTCTCTCATACGCACGTCTTCCCTGTTCCTTAATTGAAGCTTCGTATATGCGTGTTTTACGTATGTATGTATGTATGTGTTCATGTATGAATATGTATATGGACTTCTCTTTGCTTATATGTATACGTGCATGTGTTTATTTGTTTGTTTGTTTGTGTGTTTGTGTGTGTTTATGTGTATATTCTTATCTTCAGCCTGTCGTTCTTTTTCTGTCACTGTCTCCTCACTCCCTTCTCTCTCTCTCTCTCTCTCTCTCTCTCTCTCTCTCTCTCTCTCTCTCTGGATCCGTTCATCGGCATTTAATTCATTGCCATTCCGCGTTATTTTCCCCCCTGAAGCTAATTCGGCTCACGGCCCAAGATCGATGCAGCACTGTTAATCTCCAGAGGTACTTTGTTACTCCTCTTTATTGGCGCCCCTTGAGGGAGAGAGAGAGAGAGAGAGAGAGAGAGAGAGAGAGAGAGAGAGAGAGAGAGAGAGAGAGAGAGAGAGAGAGAGAGAGAGAGAGAGAGAGAGAGAGAGAATGAAAAGCTTCTCTTGACAGAACTGTTTAAGCTAAATCCTTAAGCTGATCTTTACCTCTGACGCTGCTGGAGATAGATAGATAGATGGAAAGATGGATGGATGGATTGATAGATGGGTAGATAGATAGGTAGACAGAGACAAACAAATAGATAGATGGATTGATGAATGAGTGCATAGGTATTAGGAAGATATATTGATAGATAGATAGATAGATAGATAGGTAGTTAGATAAATGGATAGATAAATAGATAGGGACATGAGTAGATGGATAGATAAATAAATAAGTAGATAGATAAGTAAGTAAAGAGATTTAACCAATAATTCTTCCTCCTCCTCCTCCTCCTCCTCCTCCTCCTCCTCCGTCTTTTCTGTGATCTATTTGGTATAATTTGGCATCCTCTTTATATTCTTATCATATATTTTTATTTATTTTTTTGTTTTTCGTATTCTTTAGAAATTTCTTCATTTATTTTTTCGTTTCATTATCTTTCCCATTCTTCCATATGTGCATATATGTTTGCCTTTCCTCTGCTTTTGCCTTCTTTTCTATTGTTTACCCATCTTCTGTTCTCTCTCTCTCTCTCTCTCTCTCTCTCTCTCTCTCTCTCTCTCTCTCTCTCTCTCTCTCTCTCTCTCTCTCTCCTCTCTCTCTCTCTCTCTCTCTCTCTCTCTCTCATTTCGTTTTGTTTTTTACATTTTTCTTTCATTAATTTCTTTTATCTTTTATCTCGTCTTTTAAACCACATTAATATAGTTTATCACTTTCTCGTCCTTTATCACTTTCTCGTCCTTTTATGTTTTTCCTTTAGTTATGTCTTTCTTTCCTTTTCATTCCTTTTCTTTTCTCTCCTTTCGTGCTTCGTTTTGGCTAGTATTTTCATCCACCTATTTCCTTTGATAATCCTTTTCTGGTCCTTTTCATGCGCACTTTTCAGCTTTCTTTTCAATTGTTTTTCTTTTTTACAGAATAAGTTGCTTAATGACACGGTAGCGGCCAATTTTCACTTCCCATCCTAACAGTACCAAGTTAAGAACATTGCTAATATCACTAGTCTTGAAAATATGTATAGCTTTTATCCTTTGTTGACGCCCAGCCTGCAATTCGCTCTTATGCTGGTCTTATAAAAGGGTATACGTTTGCATGTTAATAACCAATTCATTCCTTTTTTGACGCTTCTTTCTTTAATCATCAACCACTCTCAGATGCCTTTTCTTGTTCTTCCGCCGCCTGCAAACATTGTACTGGGTGTAAACTGCAAAATCTATTCGAAATCTGTTCCTTTTTTCTTTTTTTTTTTTTTTTTATGTCTTTCTTTCTTTCCTGCAGATGCTTGTTAAGACTTTCCACTTTGCCTTTTGTGTTGTGACTTGAACTTTTTTTTTTACTTGATTTTTTTTTTTTACTTTTTTTGACTTGACTTTTGTGTTGTGACTTAAAGCGCTCAATAAAGGAGACAAAAATAAGGTTCCTCTATTTAGGACACAAGTAAGGTTTCGTAAGAATAGTTTTAAAACAAAATAGAAAAGTAGTTATTTATATTTTTTGTATATATTTGTTTATTTATTTTTAAGGCGCTGTGGTCAAGAGTTAAATGGTGAAAAGAAACGATAAAAATGGCCACTATTAATGGTGAAAAAAATAACACCGAGAAAAAGGCCACTAGAAAAAAAGAAGAAATGACTTCTGAAAAAGAAATACTTTTGAAAGAAATGCCCACTAAAAAGAACTATTGGAAGAAATGACCATACAAAAAATACATAAATAAATAAAAATAGATAAATGAAAAAAGGCACTAAGAAAGTAAACCTTAAAAAAAAAAAAAAAAAAAAAAAAAACAGCCCACTATAGATACCAGACTCTGAAGTTACCAGGTACTAAAAGGCAAGTTGAAAATTCCGGAGTTCACAAATAGGAATGTAAGTAGATGAGCGGAACAAACTTTGGCAGAGCGCGGTAATGGACACTCGTTGTACAGTTCGGAGGTTTGATGGATGTTAATTTATGGCTGGTGATGACAGGTGGCAAGATTTAAGTGATCAGAAGCTGCCTTGCGTGGATTGCCTGCTGGTCAGTCGCTGTTTCCATATTTCCTCACTTTCTCATGTTTATTCCTCCAGTTTAAATGTTAAGTCTTGTTTTAAGTGTAGCTGAGTGCAGTTCATACCTTCGATTTTATAGTACAAGAGAGAAAAAGTGAGCTAAGTAACTGTATACTTTATTAAGTAAGCGCTCAATAATTGTAATTCTTGTTTCGACTTCACGTATAATTTAGTGAACTTCATACTTTCCAGTTTATAGTACATGGCAGAGTAAGGCAGCTAAGTGTGTACTGTATTAACCAAACGCTCAGTTATTGTAATTTTTGTGCTGACTTTACGTATAGCTCAGTGCAGTCAGTTCTACCTTCGACTTTATAGTACAAGAGAGACAAAGCGAGCTAGCTAAGTGTATATTGTATTAACAAAGCTCTCAGTAACTGAAATTTTTGAGTAGGCCACGTATAACTTACTCGTAGTGCAGTCTATACCTTCCAGTTTATAGTACAAGACAAAGTAAGATACCTAAGCGTATTGTATACTGTATTAACCCAAGCGCTCAGTCATGCCTGCCTTTCATTTATACAAACTTCTGAAGAGGTGCGGCTTTGATTCACCTAACTTGCTGCGTCGCTTCAGGTAACTGCTCTCAAAGTACAGTGGAGGTGGCGCAGAGTTCTGTAGCGGAGCGAGGCAAGAGCTGGAGGCCCACGCTTAGGGACCAGCTTAGGGCGACTTCGGATAAACAGTTTGGTGAAGAGAGCGCCGATATAGACAGAGATCCTCCTCCTTCTCTCTCTCTCTCTCTCTCTCTCTCTCTCTCTCTCTCTCTCTCTCTCTCTCTCTCTCTCTCTCTCTCTCTCTCTCTCTCCTCTTCTCTTCTCTTTTCCTCTCCTCTCTTCTCTTCTCTTCTCTTCTCTTCTCTCTCTTCTCTTCTCTTCTCTCCTCTCCTCTCCTCTCCTCTCCTCTCCTCTCCTCTCCTCTCCTCTCCTCTCCTCTCCTCTCCTCTCCTCTCCTCTCCTCTCCTCTCCTCTCCTCTCCTCTCCTCTCCTCTCCTCTCCTCTCCTCTCCTCTCCTCTCCTCTCCTCTCCTCTCCTCTCCTCTCCTCTCCTCTCCTCTCCTCTCCTCTCCTCTCCTCTCCTCTCCTCTCCTCTCCTCTCCTCTCCTCTCCCTCTCGGATGCATGATCAGAGAGAGAGAGAGAGAGAGAGAGAGAGAGAGAGAGAGAGAGAGAGAGAGAGAGAGAGAGAGAGAGAGAGAGAGAGAGCTACAGCGGAAATTAGTACCACCATTAATACCACTAAAATAATGAAAATCAAGTAAATCAAATCAGAAGGAAGCCTTAATTTCCACACATAAAAGACGCTTAATTAAAGGAACACTCAGCCGCGTCCTCTTTTCCTTTGATTTTGTAACTATTCGCATTGCTAATAATGACTTGAAACTGCGGGGGCATCGATTTCACGGCTGGTGGTGGTGGTGGTGGTGGATCTGAGGGTTAAAAGAGTGAGTGACTCGCAAACGTTTCCTGTATTTGCTGAGTATTGGCAATGTGGAAGCGGGTTGGCAGCAACTGAATTGGCGTGAATAAACCTTCTCTCCTTTCTATCACCTGTAATATATATATATATATATATATATATATATATATATATATATATATATATATATATATATATATATATATATATATATATATATATATATATATATATATATATATATATATATATATATATATATATATATATATATATATATATATATATAATTTTTTTTTTCGTGATTTTTTTCCTAATATGTATTTTCTTCCTTCCTATTCGTGCTATCTGTATGTTTTATTTTATTTCATTTTGGCTTTAGATTCCATGTTTTATTTATATTTTCTTTTTTGGATTTAAGTTTTAACTCTTTATGCGTATTCTCTTTATCATTGTTTTTATGCCTGGCATTATATCGCATTGCGTGTGTGCGCCTGCGTGTATAAAAGTTGTCTTCTCTTTTATCACCTCTTCAACTGAATTACTCAAATTATCCATCCCTTATTTTGTGTGTGTAATTTGCATTACACACACACACACACACACACACACACACACACACACACACACACACACACACACACACACACACACACACACACACACACACACACACACACACACACACGGTTCAGGATGACCTCACCTGTTCGTAATTAGCTCACCTGTACACCTGTCCTTGAGTCCTCCCACCAACACGCGTGGCAGTCTGCTCCATCTGCTCCATTAACACAAATCCAATTACTGTCCTGTGATTACTTGCATTTTTTGTCAATAACGAGCTGTGTTGTGAATCAGTTTTGCTTTTCTGCCGCTAGCTAGCATTGTTGTTACTTGTTGCAGTTTTGATATTCTGAATAAATGTTTTAACTACACTGGCAATATTTCTTTTATCGTCAAATTACGGTCGCTTTTGTTCCAGTTTTCAATATGCATGAACTTTCATTTTTCGCCCATGGCCAGTACAAGACTTCATTATGAGATCGGAGAAGAAAAGAACGCAAATATAAAGGAAAGGTAGAGGCACTGAAGACCACAGGACGAGGCCACAGCAAAACAAAACGTGTAAGAATAAGCGAACACATTGTAACGTAAAACTAAGACTGCGGCACGTATAACTAAGACTACCCCACAAGATAAAGAATTGAAGTATTATTAGCAGAAAACATCAATACGGGTCTCGCATGCATACTGTTAACAGGTGTATACTTCGAAGTCCTTTGTTTGAATGTGTTTAGATACTAAAACTGAATATGAACGAGCAAAACTA
The DNA here is from genome assembly GCF_035594125.1 of Scylla paramamosain. Classification (NCBI taxonomy): domain Eukaryota; kingdom Metazoa; phylum Arthropoda; class Malacostraca; order Decapoda; family Portunidae; genus Scylla; species Scylla paramamosain. The sequence goes on along the minus strand of NC_087172.1, from coordinate 4,521,252 downwards.
CGCATTAGTGAAAGTAAAGTGGGCTCCTAAAGGCCTCGGTGCCGAACACAAGAACATTGACTTGAAGGTCTTGCCACGGGATAGGTAATCTTCCTTCAGGAGCTTCATATGACACACACACACACACACACACACACACACACACACACACACACACACACACACACACACACACACACACACACACACACACACACACACACACACACATTTATATGATAATATTAAAATAATGGCTTAGAGGTGAAAAAGATAATGTGGAATTGCAATGCAATAAACATAATGTCACGGCATAACAAACAGGAGTAAAGTGCTGTTTTTCCTCTTAGGCAATTTTTATGTAATATTTAGTGTCAGTACACTTCGTCTCCTTTCAGTAGAATTCCGATGCTCACTCTGCGGCGATCAACTTTTATTTCGCTCCTGCTTCTTCGGCCACTGTTCCTCCTAGTGACAACGTACACCTCGCATTTCTCCAAATCCTCCCCCAGTCTCTGCTTTCCGCGGGTCGCCTCAGTGATCGTAGTATTCACGCCGCCCACGTTCCGAATCTTCTGCTCACCACTTTCTAGAAACTCCCTCTCTTCATCTTGCTCTTCCTTGAACATCATGGTGGAGGTCACTCGAATGTTCGTGTCATGTGGTGCCTCCTTTCCTTGGCCTTCTTGCGAACCTTCAACATTTATGTTTTTTCGTATTTTTAGACCAGAGTTTGCCATTTCCTTGATGGTCTCTGGTCCCTCTCAACCTCATGACCTTTCTCTTTGGCATCTCACTACCACGAGAGAGACAAAGAAATAGGAACATAAACAAGCAGCAGCAGACCTATTGGTCATGACGAGGTTGATTGTGACAAATTACACTTTCTATCCTAAAATAAGAAGTTTTTGGTTATTTTTTTCATTCTGTTTTACTCTTCAGATTTGTTTGCCTCATTACTTACTGTTTCTGTGAGCGAGAGTTGATTTTTCTCCAACACTCTTTGCAGACTGATGTCATTGAGGGGCTGGACAACAGTATCGCTCGTGTCTGTGACTAATGGTCGCATGGTACCGGTTACACGTTGCGTTTCCTCATGGAATATTACTTTTTTTTTTTTTTTTTTCATGCAACGCAATTTTCTTAATGACTGCAGCACACTTCTGTAGTCGAGCGTGCGTGTCAGTTTGTATGTGTAGGAAACTAAGGCGACTCATGTCCTGATTTTGTTATGCTCTTTCTACGTATGCTTGCTTCTGAGTATTCGCCTCTCCCGCTGCCTCAGGTATTCATTCCTTTCCACTTGTAGCTCAGTTACTCCCATTTCGAACCGTCCTCTTTCCTTCCAGGTGTTTCATTTCGTCCTGGTGTTCCCTCCCTCCCATGCGCTCTCCACTGCAGGCATCCCGTTCCGTATAGCTACTGCTTTTCTCCTACTGCATTTACGTGACTGGCTCCCGACATTGGTAACTGAGGACAAATTGGAAGCAAAACATTTCCGCGTCGCCGCTCCCGACCAACAATTAAGTGCGGAATTAAGGGAATCTGCGATGGCATTCTGTGACTCCCGAATGTTTAACTGTGAATTAGTCGCTTGTTGGATGGCAAAGGCAAAGGGAAACTACATCAACTACACCTGGTATAGCTACGCGTGGGCGCGCGCGCGCGCGCACACACACACACACACACACACACACACACACACACACACACACACACACACACACACACACACACACACACACACACACACACACACACATAAACGTGCAGTGCTTTCCATCATGTCTCAATTATTATAGTCATTAGAGTATTATTCATCAACACACACACACACACACACATCATCGCTGCACATTTAGCGGCACGTCATCCCGTCCACCTTCTGACGGGGATGGATGGGCAACACAGTAACGCGTCGCACCCTTAGTGAGGTGGACGCTCCTCTGGCCCGGCCACCTGCCGCACCCCTACACATGTTGCTTCCTGTGCTCGCTGAAAACTTCTCGGGGGTCTTAGTTCCTCGCCTTCAACACTGGGTTAAGGAAAGCAGGAACATCAAGAGGTGAATATAGCAGACCTGCACACTCCTGTTACTCTTGGTGCAAATTTAGGGGCTGTCTGTGAAATGCATGAAGTCAGCTCAGCTCTGTTCTTGTCTTGCTGTGTAGATGTGTGAGTTTGTCTGTCTCGAAGCTGAGTGACAGGAAGTTGGAAGTGGGTTTAGATTGACATAGAAGACGCCAATCGTAGAAAAGTGGTATTATTAGTTTCTTTTCCTTTAGGGATGGTGGAGTTAAAAGATATATTTTCATAGTTTATTAATGCTTTTATTCATAAGGGTATACATTTCTTAAGTGTTTATGCGTGAAATTTTTATGATATGTATTTTTTGGACTGTGGTGAATGATGAAACTGTGCAGTTGAAACTGTTCTTTGATCAGATTATGACACAGGTTTTTAATCGCTGAAGCGTTCACGGTATATAATAATTCTCTGCATTGCGTTTCAGTATCCTCCCTCGGGATATCAGAGGGACATTCACGAACTGTTGCTGAAACACCAATTTGCACACTTACCGGTATCTGACCTGTAATTAAAATTAATTTTAGGAATTGTGAAGCTCGCCAGTCTCCACAATATCTGATATGCAATACCATTTCGTCTTTGTGTGCGTGTTGCATCCAAACCCAGCTTTCGAAACACCACTTCAATCTGTTATCGTAACGCTTAGAACTATCCCCCCTCCTAGAAAAAAAAAAAAAACTCAAACACGGATAGATGATGATGCAGATAGATGCGCCTCCAGACAATAAGCCTTTCATTACATTTTGGCCATACTTTCTCCCTCTTTTGCTCAGTTTTTAATCCTTCTCTTCTAACTTTCCTCTCTTTCCCGTGCACCAGTAAATCATATTGCGGGAATTGTGGGAAGAATCTAGATCAGGAAACGAACCACGAAGGAAAACTATTCCACAGCTGACCAGCACTCCTTGACACACTGTGATGACCGTGACCGTGCAGGGTGTGGGTGAGGCCAGACGGGGAATTCTTGGATCTGGACCTCGTTGTCTTCAGCTGCCAGAGAGTGTAAAGAAATGTAGCTACGTAAGAGTTTCGGCGAACTGCTGTTGTATCAATGCCCAGAGTTTTGGAGAGAACATGTTCAAACTAATGCTATCGAGTTCACAGGGAGAAAGTGAAACTCACAAGATAGAGGTCTGAACAATAGCAATGGAAACGGTGGTGCGGCACTTGAGATGGTGCGAGGCTGGGGCTCTAAATAAGGTGACAATCTACGGGAAGGAAACGACTCGTGGTATCGCTTTGGTGTATTCACTACAAAATTTCATATCGCTTATTAATCTGAGTTTCACAATATTTTTATTTCAGAGGAAAATTAAATATTGGCATTTGATGGGGAAAATATTGCATATAGAGGCTTTGCTTCGTAACAATCACTGACAACTTTTTATTTTTTACTGGAAACTTTTCAAAATGATATTTGCTATTTTTTTCATAAAACATTAGTTCAGTTTCTGTATGAGAGGATGGACGTGAAAAAAAAAAAAATCTAACAAAAAGCTTCGACTTATAATTTGTGCACGGCTTGTGTCAACGCGTGGCTGTTGCCCCCGTGACCTTGATCACGGCACAGCTGATCGATATGTTTTACTTCTATTTATTTATCTTTTCACCTCAGTAAATACAAACGATAAAAAAAAGAGAGAAAGAGGAAAAAAAAAAAAAAAGACTCGTGTAAGCACACACCCCTACGTTTATCTGAAGGGAAAAAGCCAATGATCTTAATTAATTCCTTCATGTAATCCAATAATCTCACTTTCACGTCCCATGCGCATCAAAGCTCACCTCAGCATTGCCGGCCGCTGCAGCATCACTGTGTCCCTCCTGGTGGTGAGTGTGATGGACTTTTTACCCGCCAGTGTGGGAATTCAAGGTGACGCTCTGCTGATACTGGTGATAGTAATTTTGTTAATAAATTGGATATGAAAATAATAACAATAATAATAATAATAATAATGATAATAATAATAATAATAATAATAACAATAATAATTAATGATGATGATGATGACGATGACGATGATAATAATAATAATAAATAGCAATAATACGTGATCTACATAATGGATTTCCATACATAGAAACTGAAACTCGTCATAGATTGACAGCAGCAAACACCAAACAGTTAGAGTGACGCACAATTATAGATATTTTGCAATTATTCAGGTCAGCGTTGCAGAAAGGAATGGTTTCCGTCACTCGGGAATTGTTGATCCTCAAGCGTTAACAGGAAATTATTTAGATCTGACTTGCAAAACTCCATATTCTCATGCACACACAGACAACACTCTTAAATACTCTTTGTGAAGAAGTCCTTGTGATTTCTATCTTGAAGTTATGAGGTCGCATCAAAATTATAAGATCATATCAAACCAGGGTTGGCATTAAAAAATCCACCCCCCCCAAAAAAAATAAATAAAATAAATAAATAAAAAATAGATAAACCTAAAAAATACCCCCAAAATCCCAGTAAAAAAAAAAAAAAAACCGAAATGTATTTGTTTAATATATTACATATCAAAAATTTAGTTCTATAATATATTGATAATTAAGGTGTATACATGTACATATACTTATAAAATTTAAAAATAGTCAAGTTTGACCCGTTCATTTCTTGTAAAGCACAAGTTAACACATGCTTTGCCCAGCTGGACTAACCTGTATCAGCATGACCTAAACAAGTGTGTGTTCTTTATTAATAGAGTGTCAAAATCTTTCAAGATCTAACTCCCATTGTAATTTCTGGCACCTAGTCAAAAACATCTCCAATAACTTTGCTTCTTCATCTTTCTTTCCCTTATTTCAACCAGATGGCACCACTGTCATCTCATCTATTTCTAAAGCTGAACTCTTCACTCAAACCTTTGCAAAAAAAACTCTACTTTGGATGATTCAGGGCTTGTTCCTCCGTCTCCTCCACCCTCTGTCTACTTCATGCTACCCATTAAGATCTTTCACAGTGATGTTTTCCATCCCCTCTCTAGCCTTAACACTCAGAAAGCTTAGAACCTGATGGGGTCGCTCCCATTGTTCTCTGAAACTGTGCCTCCGTGCTTGTACCTTGTTTAGTCGAACTTTTCCAACTCTGTCTGTCAACATCTACCGTTCCTTCTTGCGGGAAGTTTGCCTACTTTTAGCCTGTTCCTTAAAAGGATGACCGTTCTAATCCCTCAAACTACCATCTTATTACTTTAATTTCCAGCCTCTCTAAAGTTTTGAATCGGTCCTCAACAGGAAGATTCTTAAACATTTATCACTTCATAACCTTCTATCTGATCGCCAGTATGGGTTCTGTCGAGGCCTCTCTACTGGTGATCTTCTGGCTTTCCTTACTGCGTCTTGGTCGTCCCCTTTTAGGGATTTTGGTGAAACTTTTGCTGTTGCCTTAGACATATCACAAGCTTTTAATAGAGTCTGGGACAAAGCTTTGATTTCTAAACTACCCTCCCAAGGCTTCTATCCTTTTCTCTGTAAATTGATCTCAAGTTTCCTTTCTGACCGTTCTATTGCTGCTGTGGTAGACGGTCACTGTTCTTCTTCTAAATCCTCTGATATCTGTCCTGTCACCCACTCTCTTCTTATTCATTAATGATCTTCTAAACCAAACTTCTTGTTCTATCCACTCCTACGCTGATGATACCAACCTGAACTTTTCCACGTCTTTTCATAGACATCCAACCCTTCAGGAAATAAACAGTTCTCGCAGGGAAGCCACAAAACGCCTGACTTCTGATCTCTGTAAAGAGATGCGGAAGTGATGATGTGAGAGAGGTGCGAAGAGTGGTGTCCGCTGTGACTATATGGCTTTCAGCTTGTAATGGCGGCGAGTTTTTCGTTCCTAGAGAAGAGCCGTCACCGCACGTCAGGGAGAAGGGACTTGTGTACGAGTACGAGTAACGCAGAGTGACAAAAAAGATTCCATATCGAAGGTGTATATTTGCAAACACTTCTTTTCTTCCTCCTCCTTCTCCTCCTGCCGCTCCCTGTCTGTTTCTGCACGTTAATTTCTAATCTTTTGTGCATCTTTTGTTTAAAAATTACAGTCTCGCCTTCAGTGTATTCTGTCTGGTATGATAATCAATTCCTGCGATCCACAGGAAGTGGGTCGAGCTGGTGAAGTTGAGTTCTTTCATTTGCAACTTTTGCGGCTGCACTATTCATATCATGTGAAATGCGAGGAATTTCCTCAAAGATGTCGCGAGTTTCCTTCAGTAAACTTGCCATGACTCATGGATTATCACTGTCTTTTCTTTGCCTCGCCATTCACCGAGATGAAGGCAAAGATTCTCGCCGCCTCTCAGGCACATCCTCTTAGTTCAAGCGCGCCCAGTCCTCACTGAGTCTTGAAACTTCATTTCCGCAATGTGCTATTGAAATAATTCTCAAGAGCAGCAATAACTTTCAATAGCGGCACTACAGATCTGTTCATTGTTTCCTTCAAGTCCATGTCAGTTGCAGCTTAGGCATACATACGAGTATGTGCGAATTCTACGTCGACACCTGCCTCCCCTTGTCCTTGCCACTGGTGGGCATTTGGTTAAGAAGCATCACCGCGCAAGGCCCCGCCACTGTTTGAGGTGAAACAACTCTTGGTGTATGGAGAGCGACGGTCTCTTGTCTGGGCAGGGCAGATACATGAATCTTGTGAATAAAACAAAAGGAAAGCCCGGTCAAGCCTTACTCAATGCCTCTCCCTCGGCTAGATAGGGTCTTCTCGCGCCTCTCTCCTTTCCCACCCTACCGCTCTGTATTCCCTCCCTTTCTCCCTCCCCTCGGAGTCTCCCTTTCTCTATCTGTTTCTCTCGCCCTTGGTATGATATTGCAATATCGGCCGCGGCTGGAGAGGGCGGAGGAGTCTTTAATGGAGACACGAGCCGGGACTCCCGCAGCATTCTTGCTTAAATGGAAGAAAACTGTTCAGGAAATGGAAGGAATATTTGCTTCAGGAAAAGATTATTTTTAAGAACTTAATAAAGATATGTAAACACATCAGGCAAAAATGTGGCAAGGAATATTACTTCTCTTGTTTTATTGCTCCGCCTCCCTTCCTTCCCTTTTTCTCTTCACTGTTTTTTTTCTCCTGTATTTTTTGTCTCCTTGTCTTTCCCTTTCTCCCTTCTGTTTCTCCTGCTTGTTTCACTTCTGTTGCTCCTCGTCCTCCTCCTCCTGATCCTATTTTTCTGTATCACAATTTTTTTCCCTCCATTCTTTTATTCTCTTTCAATTCCATTCATATTTTTTACTTCTTTTACCAGGCACATCTTTCTTTATTAATTTTTTTCTGCTCTTCCTGTTCGCGAGCAATCCAGTTTTTCCACTCTGTCTGTCTGTCTGTCTGTTTGTCTGTCCGTTTATCTGTGTGTGTGTGTTTGTCTGTCTGTCTGTCTGTCTGTCTGTCTGTCTGTCTGTCTGTCTGTCTGTCTGTCTCCTCTCTCTCTCTCTCTCTCTCTCTCTCTCTCTCTCTCTCTCTCTCTCTCTCTCTCTCTCTCTCTCTCTCTCTCTCTCTCTCTCTCTCTCTCTCTCTCTCTCTCTCTCTCTCTCTCTCTCTCTCACACACACACACACACACAGACGCCTTCGGAATGTGGTATTAGTGGCGCCCGTTCTCTTGTTATTGTTATTTGTTGTTGGTTAGTTGTTTTAGGGCGACTAGGACATCGGATGCAGTTTTCCTTGGTACGTCGAGCGCTGGAATGTGGCTGAGGACACTGAGGGAGAAAGGAGGGGATGGGAAGGTAGATAAGGGAAAGGGGGAAGTGTTTAAGAAAAAAGGGTGCTCGAGTTTAAGTGTTAGTCTGAGGGGAGATGGAAAAAATGTGTAAGGGAAAATAGAAGTGGGAGGATAGAAGGAAAGGGTGTCATGTCGGAAGAAAGTGGTGGAAAGAAGGAGGATTAAAGGAGGGGAAAGTGAGAGGATGAAGGATGAAGGAATGAAGAGGAGAGGAGGGCTGAGGGAAGAGAGGGTGTGATGACAAATAAAAAAAAAAAGGAAAAGTGAAGAGAGTGAGAAAATAAAAGACGAAAGGAAGTTCAATGGGAGAGGAAAAAAAGAGTGTGAAAGGGGGAAGAATACGATAGATAAAAGATAAAAGGCAAATAAATAAATATAAATGAATAGGGAAAAAAGAGTACGAGAGGGAAGAAGGAAAAAGGATGAGAGAATAAGATAAAGGAAAGGAGAATATAGAAGAAAAGAAGGAGTAGAAAAAGAGGGAAGATGAAAAGGAAAAGGAAGATGAGAGAGAAAGAGAGAAGAGGATAAATAAAGGAAAAGGATGAGAGAATAGGAAGAGAAGGAAAATGAGAAGGGAAAGAAAAAAGAAGAAATAAAGGAGAAAGAATGAAATAATTGGGAAAGAAAGAAGGTGAAAGAGAAAGGAAGAAGAAAAGCAGTAAAGGAGAAAGAGTGAGAGAATTGGAAAAGAAGGAAGATGAGGAGGGAAGGAAAAAGAGGAGAAATAAAGGAGAAAGCAAGAGGGAGGAGGGAAAGAAGGAAGATGAGAGGGGAATGAGAAAAGCAGTAAAGGGGAAAGAGTGAGAGAATTGGAAAAAAAAAGGAAGATGAAGAGGGAAGGAAAAAGAGGAGAAATAAAGGAGAAAGCAAGAGGGAGGAGGGAAAGAAGGAAGAAGAGAGGGGAAAAGGAAAACGAAGGGGTGTGGGTTTTATGTCCTTTACTTCCCCTCTTCCCTCTTGTCCACTTCTCTCTTGTTATCCTGTCAGTGCTGTTCGTAAGACCTGACACCTGCCTTGGGGAACCCTCTGTGTCAGTACTTTTCCAGATGGCGGAGTCAGCTCTGGATCTGAATCTCCTTACGTGTCTCGCCCCTGCTGTGCCAATTTTCCTGTCAATGTCTTTCGATTGGTGAAAATTTAGTTGGATCTTATACCTGTATCTATATTTCTTTGTCTGGTTTCCCGCTTTCACGCTGTCTTGGAACCGCGTCACTTTGTCAGTCAGGCAGTCAGGCAGTCAGTCAGAGTTGTTTGTCTGTCAATTAGTGGATATATATTTAATTCTTATATCTGTCTCTATATTTCTTTGGTTTCCCGCTGTCACGCTTTCTTGGGCTTCCTTCAGTCTGTCGATCAGTCAGTCAGTCAGTCAGTTAATCATTCAGGCAGTCAGTCAGAGGTTTTGGTCTCTTAATTAGTGGAAATATATTTGAATATCATACCTAAATCTCTATCCTTTGTCTAATTCACCGCTTCCACGAACTCCTGGGCTCTTATCATCAGTCAGTCAATCAGTCAAATGTTTCCTCCGTTATATGCTCTTCCAACTCACGTGTCTCTCATTTATTGGTCTTCAGTCAATAAGTCGTGTTTACATATATTTTTTTTCCATCTTTTCTTATAACCCACATGTCTCTGTCTCTGTCGTGTCTTGATCTTCAGTACTTTTTCTGTCTTCTCATGTGCTCAGGTGGTTGTAAGACAGCTTACGGATCAAGAATGATAGGGAGGGGTCTGCCAGCTCGTGCCCCCGCTTACCATTTGTTTACTTCTTACACGCCGCTACATTTAGACATCTTTTCCTTACGACTGTTTTTTTTTTATGTTTGTTACCTCGATGTTCTTATGGTTCTTGAGAGAGAGAGAGAGAGAGAGAGAGAGAGAGAGAGAGAGAGAGAGAGAGAGAGAGAGAGAGAGAGAGAGAGAGAGAGAGAGAGAGAGAGATGGGTGGCAGGTTTCAGTATCTAAATGTAAACCGCAGAGGAAAAGAAGAGAGGACTATGAGAGAGTAGTAGTAGTAGTAGTGTAGTAGTAGTAGTAGTAGTAGTAGGGGTAGTAGCAACAGGAACAGCAGCAGTAAGACCACAACTACCATCACCACTAGGAACATCACCACCATAACCATCACCACCACCACCACCAGTTACAACAATAAGAACAACAACAACAACAATAGCAGCAACAGACAACAACAACAACAACAACAACAACAAAAGTAGCAGCAGCAGTACTAATGGTAATAAGAGCAGGAACAAGAGGGGCAATTATGACACAAACAACAGCAGCAGCCCGCGTCACTTGGCTGCCCACCTGTTGCCGGGCCCGCGGTGCAATCACGGTGCGTTGATGATCCTCGCACTCGCTGTCTGTGGGAGCGTTTCGGGCGTATGCTCAGCAGGGATTAACAGGCGTGGATAATTACGCTACCTTCTGTAATAACAGTGGTGATGTACGGGTCTGTGTGTGTGTGTGTATGTGTGTTACGCAGTGTGTGTGTGTGTGTGTGTGTGTGTGTGTGTGTGTGTGTGTTTGTGTGTCTATATTTTTCGTCCAATATGATTATACCGTTATGTCAGACGTATCCCTCCCTCCCACCTCTGATTGGTTAATTAATACCGAGGTCCCGCCCACATCCCTGCATCATGGGTCATGTGATTGGCCATTGGCAAGCGGGCCTGCTGCTGACTGGTGCCTGGAGGGGAGGGCTGGGCGGGGCCTGTGCACCACATTTATTGTAACGAGTGTACTTTTTATAATTATCTATTTCAGACAAGCAGGGAGAGCTGAAAAAAAAAAAAAAAGTTTGAAATAAACACACCCTTGCCCTGTAGGCATACATGCATGAACGCACACACACACACACACACACACATACACACACACACACACACACACACACACACACACACACACACACACACACACACACACACACACATGAAGTGCATAGAGAGAGAGAGAGAGAGAGAGAGAGAGAGAGAGAGAGAGAGAGAGAGAGAGAGAGAGAGAGAGAGAGAGAGAGAGAGAGAGAGAGAGAATGAATGGAATGCTGCACTTTACGTTGTTATGCAGTGTAATATTATCACAACAACAACAACAACAACAACAACAGCAACATATATATATATATATATATATATATATATATATATATATATATATATATATATATATATATATATATATATATATATATATATATATATATATATATTATGTGTCAGTGAGGGACAGAGACCCGAGAGGCGCCGCTCAGTGTAGAAAGAATTTCAGGTCGCGGATGGGAGCCCCGAGCTTTTAGTAGTGCACCAAGCGTGGGTGAGAAGAAACACTCAAGAGAACAGAGCTTGGAAAAAAGGGAAGTTGAGAAGAGTGGAGGAAGGAAAGATTGGAGAGTGAGAGACAAAGGCCGATAAAGAGTAATAGGAGTAAAGGAGATGATAAAGATGGATAAATCAATTAAAAAAGGTTGAGATAGAAAAAAAAATGGGCAGAGTATGCATGTTTAAAGTTGAGAGAGAGAGAGAGAGAGAGAGAGAGAGAGAGAGAGAGAGAGAGAGAGAGAGAGAGAGAGAGAGAGAGAGAGAGAGGAACGTGTAAGAAGCGAAAAAAAGTAGAGGGAGAGGCGATAAATGTGAGATTGAAAGATAAAAGAGAGTAGGTTAAGAGAGGGAGAGCGATAAAAATGTATGAACAGCCACACTTAATAAAGCGAAACTTTTACACCACCACCACCACCACCACCACTACTACTACTACTACTACTAATATTACTCCCTCCCTTATCATCACCACCACCACTAATAATGTTATCACCACCACCATCACCACCTCGACAAGTAACAACGAAACTACCAGCATTACCAGTATCTCTATTTTCACCATTACACGAAGCTCCATAGGTAATCCAGCGACAAATTTCACTATTACCATCAACACATTACCATCTTAACCTCAATCACCACTACTACTACCACCATCGGTAATATAAGGTGGAGAAAAGGAAGAGGAAGGGAAGTGAGAGGAGAAGCAGAAGGAAGAGGAGGAGGAGGAAGAGAGGGGGAAATTTATTTATTTACTTTATTTACTTTTTTTTTTATTCACTTTTGCTCCTTAAACTGCTTTACGATTTTTTTTTTATGATGTTTAATCTTTTTGTTTTCTTTTTAGTGTAGAAGCCGCCTCTCTCCACAGCTCTTCCTGTGTGTGTGTGTGTGTGTGTGTGTGTGTGTGTGTGTTGCTGCTTCAGTCGCCCTTGTTCTGGTGCTGTTTTTCTTTTCTTAGTCTGTCTTTCCATGCATGTATGTATGTATGTATCTATATATGTATACATGTATGTAGGTTATGTATGTATATGTATGCATGAAACAAAAATTGTTCCTTATTTTTTACTGTTAATATGTGTGTGTGTGTGTGTGTGTGTGTGTGTGTGTGTGTGTGTGTGACGTAACGCTGTATTGTATTTGTGCAGGGTTTTGTTTTCGTTTAGTTCAAACGTTTCGAACGGCAGGTGAATATTTGTTCTTGTTTGGTGGTTGTGTGTTGCGTCAGAAGCTGGTGTGTTGCGTGAGGGATTGTTTTGTTTATGCCTTCCTTGTGTGTAAGAATCGATTTATCTCTTCCCTCCCCCCCCTCCCCCTCTCTCTCTCTCTCTCTCTCTCTCTCTCTCTCTCTCTCTCTCTCTCTCTCTCTCTCTCTCTCTCTCTCTCTCAACTGGAAAACTTTTTTTTTCCTCTTCAATTAGCAGCAAGTTAAGAGTTTTCTTTCAAGTAACAGGATTGTTTTGTGATAGAAGTTCCCAGCACCATATGGAACAGAAAACAGTTATCTGACTTTGTTCTCTGTATGCCTCAAAGTAATTGCTCCACATATCCATCCCTGTAGAGAGAGAGAGAGAGAGAGAGAGAGAGAGAGAGAGAGGAGAGAGAGAGAGAGAGAGAGAGAGAGAGAGAGAGAGAGAGAGAGAGAGAGAGATATGGAAGATTTCTCAGACTGAATTTAATAAGACGAGATAAAAAGAAAAAGTCCAGTGTCATCTTGGTGTACATGAACTGGGTTTCAAGAAGATGCCTGGAAACAGCTGAGTCGTGCAGCAATAAAATTTAATAACACGGCAACACAACCAACGGAATATATATTCTCAGTCAGGATTTTCGTCGGTGTGATGATTCGGTTGATATTTTCAGAGAGGAGAATTTCACATTTTGACGAAGTGTTTAAATCCTTTGAATGAATAATTTGTTTTGCATTGAAAGTTATTTTGAGAGTGTCACATTTTTAATACTCTTTGTAATTAGCGTCCCTCATCGTGTGGGTCTTTAGGTCAGTAGTGAAGGAATGTGTTAGCTATCACATTTATACCCAGCAAGGATAAGCGTGTGTTTTGTATGTTTGTTTGTCTTGTCTCTGACTGTTCAACGCTCTGCCTCCCTTCAGTGTTAGTTTTTTCTTGTGTTTCTTGTCTCTGTCTCTCCATCTGTCTGCCAACATTAATCCATATCAGGTTTCTTTCCTGTATATGCTTCACCTGTTTATTTATTTATTTATTTATTATGTATATTACCCTTCTAACTTTATAAGTTTACTTTTCTGCATATTCCTGCTTCCTTTACATGTTTCTCATCTATATTACGTCTCTTTCTTCAACTTGTATTATATTACACACAGCCTGTTGTTTCTACATTCTTAGTGTTTCTTTGTGTTGTCTGTTCTCAATATATTATCTCTGACGTCTTAAGATATCCATCGTTCACTTCTTGGGATTTACACAGTGTATTTTCGAATGAATTAATGTCAGACTGTTATTGCATACATTATAAGACGCACGGTTATGTATTTTACTTTAGAACATTCAGGTTGCATCATATTTTCTGGTTTATTCAAGTTGTGTCTCATTAGCTGCGTTATTCTTCCATAAACCAGACACAGAGTGGGCGGAAATACTGCCATCACCTCTTTAGTCTCCTTCTCGCTCTTCCTCTCGTCCTTAGTCTTTCTTCCCGCTTTGTTTTCAGCTTACACACACTGTTCCTCTCCTCGCCAGCAGGTCGTCATAGGCTATAAAACATAGTCAATCTCCGCATTTTGAACGGTTTCATTGTTTGTCGTTATGCAGTGTTGTGTTATAAAGGGCGCTTAAACTTTGTCTTGTGCTGATATTGAGTTACAGTGCACTCTGCTATACTGGAATGCATTATATTGTGTGGTGTTGCATTGCGTTGTGTTCAATGTTTGTGCCCATATTATACTGCGCTGGGAAAGAGAAAATTCATGTACGTTACTATTTTTGTTACTTGGCGTTTCATAATTTTCTTCTTTTTGGAATCTTGCATTTATGTTTCCAACATTCTTTTGTTAAATATTCAGAGGTATTTCTTTTGTCGCTGCATGACATTTCCTTCGTATTCCCTTGTTTCCAGAAAACATTGGCATAGTTTTCTGGAGCACTAGAAGTCTATTATTTTTTCCAGAAGTGTTGTCATTATCTTTGGAGCATTGGAAGTCTTTCCAGAGTTGATGGCATTGTTTTCTGGGGCACTGGAAGCCAGTACTTTTCCTTCCTAGAATACTGGCATTTTGAAAGCACAGGAATGACTGTTTTTTCCTTTCCAGAGCTGTTCTTCACATTACTCCAAATCGTTTTCCTTCGTTTTCTTTGCAGAGGTACTCTTGGTGTCCTTGGGACCGCGAGCCTGGTCGAGTGATGATGCTTTTGGATGTGCCCAAGACTTCCTCCTCCACGCTGGTGACGAGGTGAGTACCCACCTGTGCGTCACCTGTCTTTTACCTGTTTCGAGTTAGAAGTTGATGTGCACTTTTTCGTTCCTGTGTGTGTGTGTGTGTGTGTGTGTGTGTGTGTGTGTGTGTGTGTGTGTAGGAGGGCCACCGGCCAAGCCCCACAAAAATTGCAAAAAAAAAAAAAAAAGTCTCACTGAGGCGCCGGTGCCCGAACAGAGTCGAAAGCGTTAGTCAAAAATGCAGAATTGTCTTGAAACCTCCCTCTTGAAAAAGTTCAAATCATAGGAAGATGGGAATACAGAAGCAGGCAGGGAGTTCCAGAGTTTATCATAGAAAGGGATGAATGATTGAGAATACTGATTAACTCTTGCATTAGAGAGGTGTATAGAATAGGAGTAAGAGAAAGAAGAAAGTCTTGTGCAGCGAGGCGGCGGGAGGAGGGGAGGCTTGCAGTTAGCAAGATCAGAAAAGCAGTTAGCATGAAAATAGCTGTAGAAGATAGCTAGAGATGCAACATTGCGGCGATGAGAGAGAGAGGCTGAAGACATTCAGTTAGAGGAGAGGAGTTGATGAGTTAAAAAGCTTTTGATTCCACCCTGTCTAGAAGAGCGGTATGAGCGAATCCCCTCCCCCCCCACAATACATGTAAAGCATGCTCCATACATGGATGTATAAGGGCCCTATACTGAGTTAGCAGCTGGAAGGGTAAGAAAAACTGGCGGAGACGTCTCACAACGCCTAGCTTCATAGAAACTATTTTAGCTAGAGATGAGATGTGAAGTTTCCAGTTTAGATTATAAGTAAAGCACAGACCGAGAATGTTCAGTGTAGAAGAGGGGAACAGTTGAGTGTCATTGAAGAAGAGTCTAGAAGATTGTGTCGAGTTGATAGATAGAGGAATTGAGTATTTGAAGCATTGAACAAGACTAAGTCTGCAAATCAGAAATTTTATAAAGATCAGAAGTCATGCGTTCTGTGGCTTCCCTGCGTGAACTGTTTACTTCCTGTAGGATTGGACGTCGACGAAAAGATGTGGAAAAGTGCAGGGTGCTATCATCAGCGTAGGAATGGATAGGACAAGAAGTTTGGTTTAGAAGATCATTAATGAATAATAAGAAGAGAGTGGGTGACAGGATAAAACCCTGAGGAACACCACAGTTAATAGATTTAGGAGAACAGTGACCGTCTACTACAGCAGCAATAGGACGGTCAGAAATGAAACTTTCAGATGAAGTTACAGAGAGAAGGGTAGAAGCCATATGAGAGTAGTCTGGAAATCAAAGCCTGTGCTTAAACATATCAAAAGCTTTTGATATGTTTAAGGCAACAGCAAAAGTTTCACCAAAACCCCTAAAAGAGGATGACCAAGTCTCAGTAAGGAAAGCCAAAAGATCACCAATAGAATGGCCTTGACGGAACCCATACTGGCGATCAGATAGAAAATTTTGAAGTGATAGATGTTTAACAAGCTTCCTGCTGAAAAAAATATTAAAAACTTTAGTTAGGCAGGAAATTAAAGCAGTAGGACGGTAGTTTGAGGGATTAGAACGGTCATCCTTTCACAGGAACAGGCTGAATATAGGCAAACTTCCAGCAAGAAAGAAAGGTAGATGTTGACAGACAGAGTTGAAAGAGTTTGACTAGGCAAGGTGCAGGCACGGAGGCACAGTTTCGGAGAACAATAGGAGGGACCCCATCAGGTCCATAAGCCTTCTGAGTGTTTAGGCCAGTAAGGGCATGGAAAACATCATTGCGAAGGATTTTGATAGGTAATATGAAGTAGTCAGAGGGTGGAGAAACAAGGTCTGAATCATCCACAGTAGAGTTTTTAGCAAAGGTTTGAGCGAAGAGTTCAGCTTTAGAAATAGATAAGATGGCAGTGGTGTCATATGGTTGAAATAAAGAAGGGAAAGATGAGTAAACAAAGTTATTGGAGATGTTTTTGGCTAGGTGCCAGAAGTCACGAGGGGAATTAGATCTTGAAGATTTTGACATTTTCTATTAATGAAGGACTTTTTGGATAGCTGGAGAACAGACTTGGCATGAATCCGGACAGAAACATAAAGTGCATGAGATTCAGCTGATGGAAGGCTCAAGTACCTTTTGTGGGCCATCTCTCTGTCATGTATAACACGAGAACAGGCTGTGTTAAACCAAGGAAGGTTTAGGGAGAGAGAGAGAGAGAGAGAGAGAGAGAGAGAGAGAGAGAGAGAGAGAGAGAGAGAGAGAGAGAGAGAGAGAGAGAGAGAGAGAGAGAGAGAGATGAGAAATGTACGCCTCCATGCCAGACACAATCACCTCTGTTGTGCGCTCGGCACACAAAGACGGATCTCTGACACGGAAGCAGTAGTCATTCCAAGGGAACTCAACATAATACCTTCTCAGCTTCCCCAACTAGCAGAGGCAAAACGCCACAGGCGCCTCCAATTTGGGAATCCTGAGCAAGGATTGGAGCGATAGGACAAGATACAGATATGAGATTGTGATTGGAGGAGCCCCGTGGAGAAGATAGGGTAACAGCATTAACAGAAGTATTAGAAGTTAGGAAAAGGTCGAGAATGATGTTAGGTGTATCTCCAATACTGTCAGGAATACGAGTAGGATGTTGCACCAGTTGCTCTTGGTCGTGGAGGATAGCAAAATTAAAGGATAGTTCACCAGAATGGTCAGTAAAGGGAGAGGAAAGCCAAAGCTGGTGGTGAATATTGAAGTCTCCAAGAATGGAGATCTCAACAAAAGGGAAGAGTCAGAATGTGCTCCACCTTGGAAGTTAAATAGTCAAAAAATTTTTTTATAGTCAGAGGAGTTAGGTAAGAAGTATACATCACAGATAGATTTAGTTTGAGAGTGACTCTGTATTCGTTGCCAAATGGTGGAAAACTCTGAATATTCAAGAGCGTGGACACGAGAGCAGGTCAAGTCGTTGCGCACATAGACGCAACATCCACTTTAGATTGAAAAAGAGGATAGAAAAAGTAGGAGGGAACAGAAAAAGGGCTACTGTCAGTTGCCTCAGACACCAGTGTTTTGGTGAGGAAAAGATGAGGAGGTTTAGTAGAGGAGAGGTGGTGTTCTACAAATTGAAAATTATATCTGAAGCCACGAATGTTGTAGAAGTTAATGAAAAAAGTTGAAGGGGGTGTCAAGACACTTAGGGTCGATACCAGAAGAGCAGTCCGACCTGGGGAAATTTATGGTCCCCTCTATAAATGGGGACTCTGAGGAGTCGCCATGATAATATTGAATTTTGAGTGAAAGGTGTGTGTGTAAATAGGTGCATGTAGTTTTATGCGATGGAAGAGAATTGTCTTTAGAGGGCAGGCTGTGACTGCACCCTTGTGTTGTGAGACACAAAGGGAAACGTTCAGTGAGGTCACTGCTGGGTTTAATGATAGGTTCACAGCACCCCTGATCCACTGCTTTACACCTCACTGGGAGTAATTATCGTTTCGGCAAGTGTCTATTGCCTCCGTGTGTGTGTGTGTGTGTGTGTGTGTGTGTGTGTGTGTGTGTGTGTGTGTGTGTGTGTGTGTGTGTGTGTGTGTGTGTTTATGGTTGGATAAGTATACATATTCTCTTTTTATCCAGTTTTTATAGTTTTTATGTGATTCGCTTATGGACATCAGAACACACACACACACACACACACACACACACACACACACACACACACACACACACACACACACACACACACACACACACACACACACACTTGCATCAGTTACAGCTCCTTACGCGTATCTTATTGCAACACCTTATCTATAAATATATAGCTAACTCTTCACCTCTTCCGCCGCACCTCCGGGCACATGTAAGTTATCTGAGTGTCACCGTAGGCTGCTAATACTGAGGAAATAGTGGAGGCGGCGGTGCAGCTGGCGGGGTTGCGGTAAACGTTGTGTGTGGTGTGTTTAGAAGTGTGTTCCGTGGGTGTAGGGACTGGTAGGAAGTTATCTATTGTGGTGTACTGGTGAAATGAATTGCTGCGAGTGTATTGATGCGAGTGTGATGAGAAGTGGGTAGTGAGAAACATTCTGTCCTCGATGGGTAGTTGAGTAGTTAGATAAAAGATGAATAGATGTGTTTATTATTACTTTTTATTAGTCGTTAGCGGCGATGCATTGTGAAATGTGACTTTTTTATCGCTTCTTTCTTCTTCATCATCATTATCATTATTCTTAAGTCTTCGTCAACATCATAATTTTTGTTGTTGGTTAGAGTAGCGTTCCTGTGTAATTGTTAACGGATAGGTAGATAGATAAATAGATAGATAGGTAGATAAGTAGATAGATAGACAGACAGATAGACAGGTAGGTAGAGAGATATAAAACAGGTAAAATTATGATACCAGTAATAGCTGAAAACTCGGCTGGTATTGAAAAATATTGAGTTAATCTGATCCCTCTAAAAATAGCATGTCATTGCGAGAGAGAGAGAGAGAGAGAGAGAGAGAGAGAGAGAGAGAGAGAGAGAGAGAGAGAGAGAGAGAGAGAGAGAGAGAGAGTTAATCTGATCCTTCTAAAAATAGCGTGTGTTTGAGAGAGAGAGAGAGAGAGAGAGAGAGAGAGAGAGAGAGAGAGAGAGAGAGAGAGAGAGAGAGAGAGAGAGAGAGAGAGAGCGCACTTTCTGGCCAGCCTTCATAAAGTAAGTAGATATCAGAAGCTGCCTTGTGTAGGTCAGTTAGGCTTTCATGTCTCCTATCGTTATTTATTTATTTATTCATTCATCTGTATATTTATTCACTTATTTCACGAGTATCACACAGTAAAATGTATGAGGAAAATAAAATAAGGAAACAGATTCGAAATATAGGTAGAGAAAACAGATGCATAAACGAGACTGCATAGAGAAAGATAAAAAAAAAGAAGAACGAAAGACTTCTTTGACACTTTCCCTCCCATAAAAAAAAAAAAAATCCTCTTCTGCAAGTTTGATGATCATAAAACCTGAGTCCTTCCCGAGACACGGCGGCGGCGGAGCTTTGGCGGAGTACCGAGAGCAGGATTAGAGGAAAGGAGGGATGAAACCTGAAGGCCTCAGAGGCAAAAAGGCGGGATCAGATGTTCATTGTTTTATACCACGTGTACTGGGAAGGTCATTCATCGCCTTAAGGTCTGAGGGAAAGAGGAAAGTGGAAAGGGTTATGCACTTAAGGCCCTGATAGATGTTATATAGTTCATGGAGTGTTATTTTGCATTTGTCCTATTTTGGTATTCGTTTGTTAAAGAAAATAATTTTAAATACTGTATGTTAATAATAATAGTAAAATACTACTACTACTACTACTACTACTACTACTACTACTACTACTACTACTACTACTACTACTACTACTACTACTACTACTACTACTCTTGATAATAATAATAATGATAATAATAACAATAACAATAACAACAACAAAAACAACAATAATAATAATAATAATAATAATAATAATAATGATAATAATAATAATAATAATAATAATATCACCACCACCACCACCACCACCACCATCACCACCACCACCACTAACAACAACAGCAACAACACACGTGAAATATGAGGTAGTAATAGGAAAATGGCTAGACACATTAACCATTGGCGTGTGTCCCCTCAGTGGCGACGCAGCGAGGACATCCAGGCCCTGGGTGGAGCTCAAGGATGACGAAGGACGAGCTGCAGAAGTAATCAGTGTGTCATTTAGTTAGTGAGTTCATTGCTTTGTTGGTTAGTTAGTTAATTATTTAGTTCATTATTTAGTTTATCTGTTTGTTTGTTCGCTTCTTGGTTAATTTGTTAATTTGCTTGTTTCTCAGTTATACAGGTGGTTATTTAGCTAATTGGTTAGTTAGTTACGTAATTAGTAAATTCGATCGTTTCTTTCGTTTCTTTTTTCATTATTTCGTAGTTACTTTGTTCGTTGTTCAGTTCGCTGGTTAGTTAATTGTTCAGGCAGTGTGGTTACATGGTTTATCATCGAGTTGATCAGTCAGTTAGTCAGTCAGTCAGTTAGTCAGTCAGTCAGTCAGGTAGCTAGTTGGTTATTGCATGGCGTACACAAAATGTATAACAGAATTCACAACGAAATAAAAAAATAGTAAAATCTGATCCAACGTAAATCTAAAACAAAATATAAAATCTAGTTATAAACAATGAATGTGACTCCATTATGATGTGTGTGAGAGAGAGAGAGAGAGAGAGAGAGAGAGAGAGAGAGAGAGAGAGAGAGAGAGAGAGAGAGAGAGAGAGAGAGAGAGAGAGAGAGAGAGAGAGAGAGAGAGTTATCGCTAATAGTCATGGTGGTGGTAGTCATGGTGGTGGTATTGGTGATGGTGCTAGGAATTGAGAAATTTATATTAATACTGAAATATGTGTTGTGTCAGCCATATAAGTGTGGTAGCCACTATGCATCTGTGGTGTGGTGCTTGTGGTAGTAGTGGTGGTAGTATTGCTAGTGATGGTGGTGGTGGTCATGGTAGTGATGGTGGTGATAGTGGTCATGGTAGTGATGGTGGTGACGATGGTAGTATTGGTTGTGGTGGTGGCGGTAGTGGTGGTGGTGGTATTGATATTGTTGGTAGTGGTTGTGGTAATCGTGGTGGTGGTGGTGGTGGTGGTATTGATACTGTTGGTGGTGGTTGTGGTAATCGTGGTGGTGGTGGTGGTGGTGGTGGTGGTGATAGCGGTAGTGGCAGTGACAACCTGTCCCTGTATTTTATATATCCGTTATTTTTATCATCAGAATATTTCCAAAAACGCCCACCACTTTTTTCCACTAAAGGGGTGACAGCGAAATAAATGCACACTCACATCACCATTTCCCGGAATTATAAGTGGAAAGAATGCAAAACAGAGAGGCATAACGAAGTTATTTTATACCCAACAGTTATTTTCACTAGATGAAATAAAAAAAAATAAAGAATCACGAGTAAAGATTCACTCGACGCAAAGAAAATGGACATGATTAACAGGGGAGACTGACCTTTGCCTTCCCCCGCGAGCACCAGACTTTTGGAGCCTTGCATCATTACCTACATAGCCAAGGTGCTTTTTTCGCGCTCCGTATTCACTTATTTACCTTTGTGTTGGTGTACCGCCGCGTTTTTGGGAATGAGTGCATGGTGGGTCTGTGTAGGTGTGGGTTCTTTATCGAGAGAGAGAGAGAGAGAGAGAGAGAGAGAGAGAGAGAGAGAGAGAGAGAGAGAGAGAGAGAGAGAGAGAGAATGTTCCCGCCCGGTGGTCCAGACACAATAACTTCTCAAAAGTCCGCCAGGAATGGTGTTATATACTCACAAGTAGCGGTGAGCGAGTATGCTGTTTGTACGTGGCAGTAAACATCTTGGTCACTGCTTGTCTCCTGTCACTGCTCGCCGGGTCATCTACAATAAAATAAAACTGGTTTAGTGCCCTCTCATCCCACAGGTCTCTTGAGGTTCTGGAAACAATAATTCTTTCTTCTCGTTGTTTTTTCATGTGTAAAAGACGCTGGCCAGCAGCTACAAGAAGTACGAGTATAAACGCGTTGTTGATTGCTGTTCCTGAAGAAAAATTACTTGTTTCCGCGAAACTCCTAATTTTCATGCCGACCAGCTTTTGTGTATTCTGCAGTCTGCCTCTACTTACGTAAAATCTGAGTAATGCATAAACATATGCCTAATTTTAACACTACACATACTGTACTCCTCTTCTTGCTATTGTTAACCTTTACGTGAAGGACACCGCGGCACTCCACGCCCTCGCCAGCCCCACCGCCCCCCATCACACTTTTTCCCACTCTCTCTCTCTCTCTCTCTCTCTCTCTCTCTCTCTCTCTCTCTCTCTCTCTCTCTCTCTCTCTCTCTCTCAAAACATCTCATGGCAAAGTAATATTTACAAGTACTGCAATACGCGGGGAATTTGTGTGTATATATATATATATATATATATATATATATATATATATATATATATATATATATATATATATATATATATATATATATATATATATTTCTCCATTCTAGAAAACACAGAACACACACACACACACACACACACACAGAGAGAGAGAGAGAGAGAGAGAGAGAGAGAGAGAGAGAGAGAGAGAGAGAGAGAGAGAGAGAGAGAGAGAGAGAGAGAGAGAGAGAATATAATTTATTGTTAATGTAGTTTTAGTATATAATTTGATATATTGTAGTATTGTAATATACTGTGTAGTTTATCTTATATTTATTTATCTTATTATTTATTTATTGTTGTATGGGCAGACAGACCCAAGCATCGCCATAGCGGCTCAAGGGCGGCCACGCTCGCCGAACGTCGCGTAGTGCAGTTTGTTTAGAGAAATGTTTCGCCGCCTTCGTGTGCTTCTCTCTCCACGGGTATTTTTAGATGCTTTCTTTCCTGGGAACGCCTCGAGAGAAACAACTTTCCTGCCATGAGGGATTTGACTGAAGCAAACATTGTAAAAGCCACCCAACACGTACCCTTAGACGCCACTGGAACATCCGCTCAACACACGCCAGGATACGACGCCTCAAAAAGAGCTTTCCTCGTTAGGACTCGCACTTAATGGAGGTGCCCCTCGGGACGAACTTTCCACGCACTTTTATTCTAGCGTGGACTACAATCACCGCGGAAGGAAAACAGAGATAAGTGTACCAGCAACGTGACATTTGATCGAAAAGAAAATGTGGAGAAGAGGGACAATATTCTAATTTGCTAACACTGGTACTGAAAGAGGGAAAGCGAGGTGAAAAAATGCAGATTACCTAAGG
This sequence comes from Scylla paramamosain, assembly GCF_035594125.1. Classification (NCBI taxonomy): domain Eukaryota; kingdom Metazoa; phylum Arthropoda; class Malacostraca; order Decapoda; family Portunidae; genus Scylla; species Scylla paramamosain. Next base: position 4,497,972 of record NC_087172.1, on the reverse strand, counting down.
GAGGAGAGCCGCATGCAAGGGTGTGGAGGCAGGGGTCTGTGACATTAATACTGTGAGAGTGGTGGAGGTGGAGTAGAAAGCTTAGTGATCTTTGGGTTTGATGAGAGATTCTGTACCGGGAAGTAAAGAAAGATCTTGTATGTTGGCATGGTGGAGAGATCCTGACACGAGCCAGTGATTTGAACTCTTACTTAGAGGGATGAGAAGGAAGGATTATTTCCAGAAAGAGCAAGGAAGACTGATCAAGGCAATTTACTCCCTCAGGCACCTCTAAATATCATGCCCTTTACCAAATATGGTCTCAGATTGTATGCGATAAGGAGAAATTTGTCTAGGACGTGAATGCGGAAGGATACTGCCTTGAGGGGTGACGATAGTGGCTGCTTGGAGAAGAGGTAACAAATCTTGGATGAAGGGGCCGTGTCTTGAGGTCGTATAGGGGTGAGGTGGGAGTGAAGGCTAGGGTCGTGTTTTGAGGGCAGTGTGTGTCCTGAGGTGGGGATAAGGGATGTTGTTTTCAAAGGGAATGAGGGGAATCCTATCTTTGGGTATAGATGATGAGGCGTCTTGTTCCGAGTGGCATCTTGTGTTAGGGAGAATGAGATCTTTATTGATTCTAGTCTACTGCAGTACGTCTACATCTTCTGCGTCTTTATTAATGTTTCTACTCGTAACACACTCAGCATACCACGAAGAGTCTCTGTGCCTCCCACACCCAGCCTCGGATGTTTTAATGAAGTGTGCGTTGTTTCAGCTTCATTGCGACAACAATATTCTTTCCCTCCTTTTTTTTCTTTGGCACTGAAATAGTAGAGCTTCTGTCTTTTTAATCCCTCCTGTTTTCCTACTGAAGTGCGTAATGGCATAAAACACCTGTCATTGAGCATGAAGATATTACATAATAAATTTTTTTATGTACCACGGAGAACGGCCAAGGTAAAAAAAAAAAAAGAAAGAAAGAAAAAAAGACAAATGTAACTAAAAAAGCCATCTCATCGTGCAATTCCCAAAATGTGATTAGGGTTAGAAGAACAGGGAGAAAGACCATTATATTTTCTAAGTTATCTGGACACTTCTCAAACACTTTAAGTCGCAGCCAGGAGAAACTACAGAGGCAGGAAGAGAGTCCATGAGTTCACCTGTAAAAGGAGTGAAAGAGTGAGGATACTGGTTAACTCCCACATTGATAAGGTGGACAGAACACCTCATTGGGGATTTTTTTTTTTCATTATTTTTTCCTCTAAGACAGGATCCTTTCTGGATATGAAAATGGGTCATTCGAGTAATCGGCGTGGGCGTGGGTGTTGGCGTGGGTTAAACACTCGCCACAGATTACTCCAGGTGTTGGCCGAGCATCATAGCCTACTCCTCTGTTATCCTGGGACCTGTTGGGTACGGAAGTTATATAATATGCGTCTGTCCTCATAGGTGTGATAGCTTTGACTTGCCTCTATACATATGTTATGGCGCCTCCCCAGTCGTTGTAAACTTTGAACTTTGTACTCTCCTCCTTTGACAGGTTCTTAGAAATCAGAACCCACAAGGCCCCCTCGCTATGTATTCCATCTCACAGATTTACAGAGATAAGAAAAAAAATAAATAAATCGCTTGGGAAGGTGAGATCACTGTTTGACCTCTGAAAATTCTTCATCTGCCTCAAAGAAAAAAAAATAATGCAATAGAAAAATTCTGATATCCTGTAAGGCACCTCCACCATCAATACATCACAGTGTGACGTATTTATACTAATTTGTGATAATTTGTTTTGATAATGTTTAGTCGCTTTTAATAATTCGCTTCATTAATGAATAACAAGGGGCGCTCACACACACACACACACACACACACACACACACACACACACACACACACACACACACACACACACACACACACAGCAATGTGCAAGAGATGTGTGAGAGACTTTTAGAGAGAGAGAGAGAGAGAGAGAGAGAGAGAGAGAGAGAGAGAGAGAGAGAGAGAGAGAGAGAGAGAGAGAGAGAGAGAGAGAGAGAGAGAGAGAGAGAGAGAGAGAGAGAGAGAGAGAGAGAGGACAGGCAGACAGAGATTTACGTGGAAACACACACACACACACACAAACACACACACACACACACACACACACACACACACACACACACACACACACACACACACACACACTCACACAGACCGATGAAGGCTGGACAAGGGGACAGGAGAAGCTATGTCTATTTGTTCGTCTAGTCGTGATCCGGTTAGGTATTTGTGGCTGTGTGATGGAACCGCTGTATATCCTCCGCAGACCATCCTTCCCTTGCTGCCCATCTAAGCTCTCTCTCTCTCTCTCTCGTCTCTCTCTCTCTCGTCCTCTCTCTCTCCTCGTCTCTCTCTCTCTCTCTCTCTCTCCTCTCTCTCTCTCTCTCTCTCTCGTGTTTGTGATTTCGTAAATAGTTTGTATATTCGTTTTGTTTTAGTTCACTGGAGTGGCTTTGGTCAACACAGAAATGATCGCTCTGGTGTTTTGTTATATTTGTTTCGTTTTCTTGTGTATGCGAGCTCTTTTGCTTTTGTTTTAACCTTTGCTTTAACATTGACTAGTGTATGATTTTGTATTTATTTTGCAGCTTTATTTGTTTTTCACTGATCTTCGTAAAAAAAAAAAAGTTGAGTTCCTTTTGTCTCTTCTTGTGTGTCTGTGTATTACTTGATTGCAGAGCTTAAAAAAAAAAGGATATAAGCTTCCGTTTTCTTTTCTTTCTTACGTGAATAGTTCCGTATTATAGAAAAGACAGAAATTTACCTCTTTTCTCTTGTTTTCTGTGTCTCATGCAATCAATCTTTTCAGTGCTATGAATGTTAAAAGACAATCATAGATGAGGAAGTCAGTTACACCAACGCGCTTATGTTAGTCGTTCACAAGATTCTGTGTTATTTTGATGTAACACTGACAATGTCATAAAGTGAAATGGAAAAAGTTTGTTTTTAGCGGCTTCTAGTAACGCGTCTCGTCTCGTAGCTTTTTCTTTCACACAGTGGTGAAAATATATTACCATGACATGATAATTATTGCTCTTACATCAACCGGCTTCTCCTTCACTACTACGATATTTGTGTTTATATTATCAATCCCGTACAGCTTCCCCGCGAAGTGATGTTGTCGACTGAATTCCACGTTATTAATCGAGGAAATATTGATGTACAGACAAAAACGAGCTGGTTCTTGCTCAGAGCGTCACATGGACCCAGACAACTGGTGACGTTATAATGGAAGAAGATGCTCTTTTTTTTTTCTGAAATATTTTGCAGAATGTGACATCACTATCGGCAACTGTACAAAAATCTGTTGGTCAGAGTAGTAGTTTTTCATGTAGGAGGGACACTGGCTTAGGGCAACAAAACGGAAGGGGAAAGATAAAAAGGCCCAGTGAGGTGCTAGTTCCTAAAAGAAAAAGGCTAAATGAGTTATCTAAAACTGGCGGACAAGTTTCTTGAAACCTGCCTCATTGGAAGGAGTATAATTTCAGCTTAGTGTAAGAGAAAAATCTACGAATCGTGATACTACAACCTCTAAAAAAAAAAAAAAAAAAAGAGAGAAAAAAACACAGACCAATTCCATTTAACTCAATAAAATTCTTAGCCTTACCGGAAACTAAACAACTTAATATAACACATCCCACGAGGAAAAAGAAATTACATCAGTGGAAAAAAAAAAAAGGATTCTTCCACTTAAGACCAAGATCTCTATTAAAAAAAGTGACTCCCATTCAAGCAAATACGGAAATCTGTTTTTTTTTTTACGTGTTTTTCATTACTTCTCGTTGAGTTGGAAGTAATCCATTGCGAGTTTTTTTTGTTCGTGTGTGATGATCTAAAAGGCGGCTCAGATCTACGTTGTTGTAGTTGTTGTTGCTGTTGTTGTTGTTGTTGTTGTTGTTGTTGTCGTCGTTATTGTTGTTGTTGGTGGTGGTGCTGTTGTTGTAGCTTGTTTGTTTGTTTGTTTGTTTGTTTGTCTGTTTATTTGTTGTGTGTGTGTGTGTGTGTGTGTGTGTTGGTGGCTAACACACACACACACACACACACACACACACACACACACACACACAGAGAGAGAGAGAGAGAGAGAGAGAGAGAGAGAGAGAGAGAGAGAGAGAGAGAGAGAGAGAGAGAGAGAGAGAGAGAGAGAGAGAGAGAGAGAGAGAGAGAGAGAGAGAGAGAGAGAGAGAGAGAGAGAGAATTCCACTCCATTCCCCTCTTCGCAGTCATTATCCCTGCACATCAGTTTCGTTTACCTTCTCTCTGCTCATTGAGTCAAACGAAGGTAGGTTTGTGCAAGATACGTTATCCCCTTAAGAGTCTGGAGCAGCAATACTCCGCTGAGAAAGGAAGTCATGTGAGTGCAATGCAAGTACAGCGCGTAACACACACGATAAAACATGCATTATTTCTCCGAGTTAAGCTGACTTTAAGCTTTTTTTCTCTCCGTGTTATTTCTCTGAGTTAAGTAGACTTTAAGCTTTCCTTTTATTCTCTGTCGCTGTGCACCATAACATGTGATACGGCCTGTGTGTCTGGAAAAGCATGTTATTGGATTTGCTTTGATATTCCTGAGCAAATGATCGGTAATTAAGATAGTATTATATGAAAGTAATAATAACGGCGAGCGCACGCGTGTGGATAATTTGATTTGTAAGCTGATTATGAATTCACTTTCGAGGCAATGCAACGTGCCCGTGAAAAAAAAAAATGTATATCTGAACGCGAGACTGGCAAGGAATACGTGCACGTACTACCTACACGGAGTCAGGCTCTTTAATTAATCTTTTCACTGCTATTTGGCACGTTTCCTTAATTACTGACCACTCTGAGTCATATTTTCTTGTTCTACAGCCACCTTCAAACATTGTACTGAGTAGAAACTACTAGAACTGTTCCTTTTTATCCCCTTCTTTCATGTAGATATAAAAAATCCATACATTGCATTTTAGTGCTGTGAATTGTTGCATATCGCAATGAAAGACCTAAGCGGATCGCATAAGTCAGCTGGATAAAAACACAATGATAACGCCTGGCCATACAAGGCTGGCATTAGCTCGGCTCAGCGCCACATCACATGGAAATGTAGCGACCCTGTGCAATGCTGCGATAATCACCCGTGTGAGTCATGTGTTATTTACGTCTAATGTCTTGATTTTCCGGGATATTGCGTGCTATTACCTCTCCGGGGCACGAGGTCATGTGAGCTACGCAGGCACGAGGGATCTGCCTTGTCTATTCGTCACGGGAGCGCTGCCTCCCAATGTTGACTGTTGCGCGGCGTGTTTGCATCTCCAAGACTCCACTCACGGTTTTAATTAGCTGAGGGAGTGTCCGCCGCTCAGTGTTTATACATGGTTCATATATATATATATATATATATATATATATATATATATATATATATATATATATATATATATATATATATATATATATATATATATATATATATATATATATATATATATATATATATATATATATATATATATATATATATATATATATATATATATATATATATATATATATATATATATATATATATATATATATATATGTTACAGTCAATACCTGAATCCAGACAATTTGTAAAGTGACTTATTTTTTCAGGCAATTTGTGAACTGCCTGGTTAGGTTAGGTTAGGTTAGGTTAGGTTAGGTTAGGTTAGGTTAGGTTAGGTTAGGTTAGGTTAGGTTAGGTTAGGTTAGGTTATAACCTAACCTAACCTAACCTAACCTAACCTAACCTAACCTAACCTAACCTAACCTAACCTAACCTAACCTAACCAGGCAGTTCACAAATTGCCTGAAAAAATAAGTCACTTTACAAATTGTCTGGATTCAGGTATTGACTGTAACATATATATACATATATATACGTATATATATATATATATATATATATATATATATATATATATATATATATATATATATATATATATATATATATATATATATATATATATATATATATATATATATATATATATATATATATATATATATATATATATATATATATATATATATATATATATATATATATATATATATATATATATATATACATATATATATACTCCGAAACTAAATATTATACCTTGTTTTTTTTTTTTTTTTTTTAGAGTTTTGGTGTAGAGAGTTACATTTTTTTTATTTTGTGATCTTGGTTGACTTTCTTCCCGCGTTAGAGAAATACATACATACATACATATATACATACATTATGATAGGATGTCCATGTATATATTATGTTAATAATTTTCTTTATGCCATTATCATTATTATTATTTATCATATATATATATATATATATATATATATATATATATATATATATATATATATATATATATATATATATATATATATATATATATATATATATATATATATATATATATATATATATATATATATATATATATATATATATATATATGCATACCTAATTTGTATGTACAACGACTCTCGTTCCCCTTTTGTTTTTGATCACTCCATAGGTGGCGTCACGCGCCCCCACCAGTCAGTCAGCGGCTGGCCTCTGGGCCGTTTAGGTTTACTCTGTACTTGGCATTTTGTTATTATACTGGGAGATATTTTACGCAGTGTTTGCTGTTATCCCTGGATTTGGAAATTACCACATGTGCTACCTCAACCCCCTAGCACAACATACATACATACATGCATACATACGTACATTCATCCATCTATACATACTTTCATTCATCCATCCATCCATCCATCCATCCATCCATTGATCCCTCCATCCATACATACTGTGCATCCATCCTTCCATCCAGCCATACAGACAAACAAACAAGGACCAATAGGCCATGACACAAGTGAAAGATTAAGTGACAATTAGCCGTGTGTACCTGATCAATTTACACGGTCAGGATGCGCACACCGCCTCCCCTTGTGAAGCATCAGCCGTGAATCTTATCTGAACTTACGACGGCGTGTAAATATTTGTCCAGTACTCAGCAGGGGATAGAAAGCCATGCACTGATAATTATGACCACGGGGATTTGTTGACATTACATGAGCCGCTCGCTGGATAGACTCGTTGGTGGCTTTTACTGCATCTTGTGTGTTTTCCTGGTGCACTGGTTAACGAATTCTTACTCCTTGGTTCGAATCCCTGCCTAAATAGATAGATTGTTTTCCTGCTCCCGTAATGTTGTTCACACTTCTAATGAATGATTCGTTACTTGGATACCTGTAGATACCTGAAGACCCTGGATATATCTGGATGTACTTGGAAATTATGTGGGAAACCTGGTAATGTCTGGGGGACTTATGGATACCTGTATGTACCTGGAAATATATAGGAACACCTGAGGATATCTGGAATTCTGGAATATTTGGGAATACCTGGGGTTGTCTAGAAACACTTGGGAATGTTTGATATACTGGTAAAAAAACGTGGGAAAAGTTACGTAGATGTCTTGACCAAGTTGATGATTTACATTTCTACAGTTTCAAAAGCCAAGGGGACGAAGCTGAGCGGAGAGGCAAAGAGGCGCTGGGAAAAGTCAGATGTGTTGGGCGAGTGTCCAGTCTCGTGTCTTGCGGTGAAGGAAGATGAGTTTGATTTTCAGAAGCTAAGGAGCTGAAGCTGAGAGGGAGAGTTAAAGAGCCGCTTGATGTATGTTCGTTTGTCTCTCCAACTTCACCTTGTTTTCATGCCCGTTGCAAGTGTCCTCGCTATTAAGTGTAGTCACGCTGGTCTGTGCCTCTAAAATCCCTTGATGGAATCCGATTATCATCATTTCAATTATCTTTTGACTTCACCTTTTACGAGAACTAGCATGCCGCCCGGCAGAAAGCGCGCGGTTATTAACATTTGCAGCTGATTTCTCTCTCTATGTCTGTCTATCTTTTGTCGATGCGATTTTCTATTTGTTTGTCTGTCTCCCCGTCCGCCTGTTTTGTCTGTGTGTCTGTCTCCCCGTCTGCCTGTTTGTCTGTGTCTGTCTCCTGCTCGCCACCCACCACACTCTCTCTCTCTCTCTCTCTCTCTCTCTCTCTCTCTCTCTCTCTCTCTCTCCTCTCTCTCTCTCTCTCTCTCACTCTCTCTCTCTCTCTGTCTCTCTCCTCTCTCATTAGGCTTCCTTATAGGAGCTATGATACCACAAGCCTCTCCATGAGTGTTAAGTGCCTCCTCCTCCTCCTCCTCCCTCCTTCTCCTTCTCCTTCTCCTTCTCCTCCTTCTCCTTCTCCTCCTCCTCCTCCTCCTCCTCCTTCTCCTCCTCCTCCTCCTCCTCCTCCTCCTCCTCCTCCTCCTCCTCCTTTCTGGTCCTCGTCCCCGAAGACCAAACTCCGCTAATACCTAGCACCTAATTTTTCCCCCGAACAGACAGAGCTGGGATGAAGAAGAGTAAGGACCCTCCCTGCCTCCCGCCTCTCCTTCGTCTTTCTCTCTCTCTCTCTCTCTCTCTCTCTCTCTCTCTCTCTCTCTCTCTCTCTCTCTCTCTCTCTCTCTCTCTCTCTCTCTGCGGGAAGGAAGATGGGAAGAAGAATGAGGACGAGGAGGGAGTAGAGGAAGAGGAGATGGGGGAGGGGAGAGGGCTGAAAATGTTGTATAGCTCAAGAAAGTGGATTGTGTAAGGATTATAGGGCCTGGCAAGCCTCCCTGGAGATGAGGAAACACGGAAGTGGGAGGATGTGTGATGATGTAAGAGGAGGAGAAGCAAGAGGAAGAGAAGAAGGAGGTAGAGAAGGAGGAGGAGCAGGAGATGGTGGTAGGTAGGAGGAAGTGAAGGTAGTTTTGCTGTCTTGTCTTCTTCTCTGTTGTTGTTGTTGTTGTTGTTGTTGTTGTTATTGTTGTTGTTGTTGTTGTTGCTGTTGTGTTCTTGTTCCTGCATCTATTCCTTTCACCGTTTCTGATTCTGTACTATTGCTGGTCCTCCTCCACCTCCTCCTCCTACTCCTTTTCCTCTTGTTGTTGTTGTTGTTGTTGTTTTTGCTATTCATCTCCTCCTCCTCCTCCTCCTCCTCCTACTGCTTCTTTTTCCTCACCCATCCCTACATCCCTCCCAGGTGAGCACTTCCCCACCACCACACTTCCCTGACAAAGTAAACACAAGGGAAGGAAGATTACATTGAATGGTTTAATTACATCACCATCTTCACCGTCCTCTCATATGTCCTGTGGCGGCATCCCACCCTCCCTCCTCTCCCCTCCTTTCCTCCTTTCCTCAGGCTGGAGGCGGTCGTGCGTCACAGGATGTCTCTTATTCCGCCCATTACTGCAGCCACTACATCCATCATCCTCATCCTGCCAACCACCTGAGGAAGAACTTTGTCCCTCCCCAAATGTGCGCAGGAAATTATAACGGGTAACTCTCACGTGTGTGTGTGTGTGTGTGTGTGTGTCGTGGCGGGATTACTCATTTAAAGGTGACAGTGCAAAGTTGGAAGTTCACATGCAAAAATTCAAGGGAGGAGGTTCAAGGGTAAGAATGTAAGGAAAACAGTTTAAGGATGAGTTTTCAAGGGCACAGGTTCAAAGACGAAGGTTCAAGGAGAAAGGCTCGATGACGAAGATCCGAGTGGGAAAGGATAAGGAAGAATGTTCAAGTGGGAGGGTTCAAGGACGAAAGCTCACTGGTGAAGGCTTAAGTGCGAAGGTTGAAGGAAGAATGTTCAAGAGCAAAAGGTTCCAAGGCCAAGGCTCGATGACAAAGGTTCAGTGGTAAAGTGGCAAAGGCAAAACTCCAAGCTTGATTGATTGAATTTGATTTATGGAGCCGCAACATCGTGAAGATATGACGCTGCTGCAAAACGTTCAAAGCAGCAAAGATGGCAGGTTAAAATATTGATATTAGAAACAAAATCATGGTATTTAAAAAAAAAAATACACTAAAAATGTGAATATAGGAAAAAGCCAAGAAATAATATTCAAGGAGCGATGATTTAAGAAACAATGACCAAGGGCAAAGTTTCAAAGTCAGAAGTTTTCTTTCTTCTTCTTCTTCTTCTTCTTCTTCTTCTTCTTCTTCTTCTTCTTCTTCTTTTTATTGTCGTTATTATTTTTATTATTATTACTATTATTATTATTATTATTATTATTATTATTATTATTATTATTATTATTATTATTATCATTATTATTATTGATATTATTATTATTACTATTATTGATATTACTATTATTATTATCATTATTATCATTATCATTATTATTGTTGCTCTTGTTGTTTGTTGTTGTGATAACATTAATAAAAATAATAATAATAATGATAATAATAATAATAATAATAATAATAATAATAATAATAATATTATTATTAAAAATAATAAAACAATTATCATCATCATTATCGTTATCATCATCATCATCATCATCATCATCATCATCATCATCATCATCATCATCACCATAATCATCACCATCATCGCTATCAGTAAATACGCTATCAGTGAATCAGTTTCCCACACCAGCGATGTGAAGTACACGACGTTCAATCATCTAAAATAACCCTATTTGTCATATACCGTTGGTGCTTGCTAGTGTGTATTATTGACGCTAATATCCAATACCTAGATACCTCTCCTTTCGCCTTCTTTGTGAGAGGCAGGCGCTCGGCTTGGAGTGTTTGCGATAGGCGGTAACCAATCAATGAGCTCCACGTGGCTCTACCAACCACCCATATGGAGTCCTGATGCAGTGCAGAGATGACGCTCAAAAGGTTTAGAGGTGTCGAGATTCCAGGTTACGCCACACCAAGACCACACGACTCCATTCCGCTCATCTCCAGCTCGCGCTGAAAGGTAAAACGAATGTCAGTTATCAAGTCTTACAGCACCACGGGTTGCTAAATTTGGTGGTGTTATATTTAGTTTGGAACTGTTGAGGAGGTTAAAAAAGACTCGCATTTCAGTGTTTATGAGTGCCAGTTAGATTGTACGTGGCAGTTAGGAGACCAGACGTGGTATGAAGCGTTTTTTTTATGTGTATGTGAGGGAAAAGTACCTCCAGAATCAGTCGTTTTGAGAAAATAAATAAAAGAAGTAGAGAGCAATAACTCGTCTCCATGAAAGCTTAATCACCTTTCCACTTCTTTACTGTCTCTTTGCCGCTCATTCCCTCGACAGCTTCTTCACGTTTCCATGTTTCACTGTGTCAGACATCTTTTCCGATATCTATGAGACAAAGGTACCTCTCTCTCTCTCTCTCTCTCTCTCTCTCTCTCTCTCTCTCTCTCTCTCTCTCTCTCTCTCTCTCTCTCTCTCTCTCTCTCTCTCTCTCTCTCTCTCTCTCTCTCTTTCTTTCTTTCTCTCTCTAAACTTTCTGGATTTGGAAACAAAAAGCATAACACTCTTTATACTTCCTTTGTCGTGCTGCCTGGATATCTACGGGCGGCTTTTCCTTGTTTCATCTCTTGTTATTTTAATTTTTTGTGTGTGTTCTTTTTAATATCTGAAGTAGTGTCGGACTGCTTGTGCAATTTATTCTTGTATCTGCGTTCTTTTGTCGTGTCGTTATGTGACTCTTTGTTAAAATGTTTTGTCTCAAACATTTCTTCATACCTAAACGTTTGTCACACGTTAAATTGCTTTTATTGTAAGATTTTGTGCCCTTTGCATCAAAGCTAGAAATTTTTCACATATCGTATATATATTTCTTTGCTTCCGTTCAGTGGAGAATATTCTTTCGTTCCTGCGTGTTTTCTGTTTATTTTATTTATCCGCTATTCACTTTTACATTTACCTTTGTATGTCTTAGCAGAAACACTCGTCAGTCATCAAACTCTCGCCTTCTTTTCACGCTAATTTTCACATTTTTATTTCCATATTTGCACTTTTGTTCCGTTGTGTACATCTGCCTCTTGTATATTTCTGTCTGTGTATCTAACACCTGTCTTTAGGAACTCTGCAAGGGATGATCGGGGCTGAAGAATTTTCCATTTATTCCCGTCTGTATGTTCCCTGTCTGCATGGCTTAATCCTTCTATTCTCTCTCCGTGCTGCCTCGTACACCAGCTCTGGCCCTTCCCTTTCTCTGGAGTTGCTACTGACACTCGTATTTGCATCGTTGGGAGAGAAAAAAAAATCTTTCACACCCTTCAACAGACTCGCACCCACCACTTCCACACCATCCACATCACCCACACTGAACTATTATTATGAAATTCCAGCCAGAGGAAGCTGTCTTTCTCAGAACCCTAAATACTTCATCGGTTTATAAGTTATTACCATCACAATTATTATATTTTGTTAAGAGAATGAGATGGGAAGCTGTATGTGGAATTGCTAGATTTTTTCTGTTTCTCTTACGTTCCGATGTTACGTCTGGTGAGCTTAAGTGACAAAGTATTGCGGCAGTATTGAAATGTATAATAAGAGAACACACAACGACACTGATTCGCCTGGGTGGGATGGGTGTGGTTCCGTAAGGCATGACATTTTGCTACTACTGAAACAGCTCGAGTGTTGCTTCTCTCGCACTATTTGCTGTAACTCTTGTACTGTTTTCGGTGTTTCTTCACTTGTATTCTTGTCTTCATTAGTCGGATTCTATTTATGCTGTTCCCTTTACCTACATCGTGGTCACCTGCTGGGAAAATTGTCTGTTTTATATTGATGAAATGCACCAGGCCTTTTAAATCCAGTGCCTTTCCCTCGTCTCTGTGTCTCCTACTGAGGTATCCGGTAAATTGCTCAAAATTAATTGCTCGAAAATGTAATTTCTCCAACTATCAATTGCTCGAAAGGCAGATTGCTCGAAAACAGTGGTTAAATGAACCAGTTAAAATCAAGAACGGGTACATTTATACAACAGGTCTTGAAAAATGTTCTGCATTGTTTGTTTCGTCATAGTTTAAAATAAAGGGTACATTTATATTATTTTTTGTTGTTCTTCATGGTTAAAAAAAAATAAAAGATTAATTAGATTCCTCCTACCGATAACGGCTCTTGGCCATTCAAATTCCGTGTTTT
>NC_087172.1:4475000-4482500 GCF_035594125.1 Scylla paramamosain | reverse complement strand
GAAATGGGGGCACCTCGTTTCATCTATTTTCATTCTTTTCAACAAAATTTCCTTCGGATTTTTGCTTCTCTAATACCGTAAGGTATTTATTTCCGACCTGTTTCTTGTATAGTTTATGCTGGAGGGAGTGGAAGGCGGGGAGAGAGCCTTCTGCTTTGTTGATCTTTTCTTTTACTGTCACTTTAGTAGTTCAAGGTCAGGTCACCTCGTGAGGACTGCAAGGTCGTTTGTGGCCTGTGCATCATGTATGTAACCCGCGCCTCCTCTGGCGTGTGCTCCGAGTAAGCCCGGGAGGGCGTGTGCCGCTTCCTGGATTTGTAGTTTTTTTATGAGGCATAATTTTGTTAATACTGCGGTGTTTTTTTTTTTTTTTTTTTTTTTACGGTTTATGCTTCTCCTGTGATGTAGACTTTAAAGCTGGGGTAACCTGGAGTACTTAAAAAAAAAAAGAATATATATATATATATATTATATATATATATATATATATATATATATATATATATATATATATATATATATATATATATAATATATATATATATATATATATATATATATATATATATATATATATATATATAAATGATTTAGGAATATTCTTCCATGATTATGTAAATGTTAGTTTAGAGGATAATGACACTATTAGTCTCTCTCTCTCTCTCTCTCTTCTCTCTCTCTCTCTCTCTCTCTCTCTCCTCTCTCTCTCTCTCTCTCTCTCTCTCTCTCTCTCTCTCTCTCTCTCTCTCTCTCTCTCTCTCTCTCTCTCTCTCTATATATATATCTATCTATCTTTCTCTTTCCAGAAAGCTTTACCCGGCGCGGCTGGAGGGTTCAGGGTGGGACGGGTATCACGAGACTTTGTCGATATACACGAGCTGCTTCGATAATTAGCCGCTGAAACTTGGTCGCCGGAGGGGTGGGCGGGGAGACAAAGGGACGTGCGGCGCGTCATTCAGGTTGAGGAGAGAGGCGGTGCGTACTCTCCACATGTTTAGGAACCTCTGCTTTAACCCTTTTGATGCTGTGGTTACCTTCCGTTAATATTCAGAGCAATGTAAAATTTCTATCCATGAACACACGGAGAAGAGATAACAGGAGGTTGGCTTTGAATGTTCTATGCTACAGAAGTATTACGGTGGTTGTGTCTGGAAAGTCGAAGGTGATTATGAAAAAAAAGTAACATTGAAAAAAAAATAAAATATTGATCTGCCTCTTCATTAGTTATTTACAAAGCACTCTACTGTACACTAATACACATATTTAACAGACTATGTGAGCCCTTTGATGGAAGTGACTGAGGTAAATGTACTTGATAGAGGAACCTTCCATTTTAGCTATCACATCTCTTACTTTAAGCTTTACAGTGCACCTTATAACAAACAGCCTCGTGAGGGCAAACTGGTGCACTGTGTTTTGCGCTTCCCTTGCGTCCCTTGTGATGAGAAGCGGATGGGGAAGTTAGTATGTGGCGGGAGAGGAAAGACAAGAGTACCAGGTTTACACTCGCATTCTGAAACACTTTGCTGTCTCACTGCGACTATTTTCAAAGGCTACATGAATGATTAACCAGGCTCTCAAGGTTGTTTTCCTATTAATAATGCGGGAATCTTGTTAATCTGTCACTAGACTATAAAAACACTTGAAAAACGGTATACCTTCAACTAGAGGTTTTTGAATGCATTGGAAGTGTGGGCAGAACTGTTTCAAAATACGTACATTACTGTTACCAAAGCAAGGCATTCCTGGATGGCCAACAAACCACGCCGCCATGGGAGCCCTAATAATTCTTGGATGTGGAGGCAGCAAGCGTCCTCCTGGCGGCTGCATGTTGCATCGCGGCGAGTCCCCAGAGTGTGTGGCGGAGACAATGTGTGGCGCAGTTATTAGGTTTCGTATTGTCGTGTTCATTGGGTGCCTCGCTTCAATAGTTCATAGAGTACGCCATTCAGACTTCCGCGGACGAGCCAGGGAGGGAGGGAAGGAGAAACTGGGGACAAGCGAGGTAAGCGAGAGTACGGCCGACGGGGAGAAGGAAGAACGAAGAAAGGAGGGAACGCAAGGAAGGAAGATACTGGCATTTTTCTTAGTCTGGATATTTTTCATGCCGGAATATTTTGAGTGAAATTAATGTTGTTTTGGATTTCTGTATGGGAATGTTTTTATTTATTTATTCATTTTTTTAATATTTCCTTCCAGATTTAGTGTTTAGAAACGTGATTAATTTCATACAGGAACTACTGTGTAAAGGGCTGATGGCTTTTTGCAGCTTCCCTTATTTTCTCATGTTCTTATATGTGTGGTTCAATGGTGAAGCTTCTAGATAAACTCGTGGTGCTGTTCCTTGTATGTACTTGACAGTTTAAACCATTCACTGTCATCTGCTACATTTGCCTTTAATTACTAACTACTCTGCGACATTTCTTCTTCTACAGCCACCTCCAAACATTACACAGGTTAGAAATTGCAACTTCTATTCTTTTCCATCCCTTTCTTTCCTCTAAATGTTTACAAAGACTTCTTACCTTTCTTTTAGTGGTGTGAATTGTTGCATATCGCAGTGTAAGTGTTAAAGAGCACATAGAGAGTCTTACTTCTTAGTCTTTACTAGTTGACTTTACTCTGGTACACTTTACGCCTCGTCCTTGTAAGTGTATTTGTCTAGTTTGGTTTATGTGCAGTATTTTCTCTCAGACATTTGATACTTCACTGTGTTCATCTTCCAGGAATCCATTTTTGTACCTTAGTCGTCTTCATCTTCACAAAGGTTCAGTATGGTACCTAAAAAAAAAAAAGAAAAAAAGTAAGTGGAAGAAAAGAAAGAAGGCATCGGAAAAAAAACGAAGAAAAAAAGAAGATAGTGGAAAATACAGGAGAAAAGAAAGGAGGTACTGAAAAAAAAACGGAAGAAAAGAAAGTAGGCACTGGAAAAAAAACAGGAGAAAAGAAAATAGGTAATGGAGAAAACAGGAGAAAAGAAAGAATATACTGAAAAAAAATGGGAGAAAAGAAAGAAAATACTGGAAAAAATGGGAGAAAAAAGGAATTACTGGAAAAAAACGGGAGAAAGAGAGAAGATACTGGAAAAAACGGGAGAAAAGAAAGAATATAATGAAAAAAAGGGATAAAAGAAGAAAGATACTGGAAAAAACGGAGAAAAAAAGGAGGTACTGGAAACAAAAACAAGAAAAGATACTGGAAAAAAAACGGGAGAAAAGAAAGTAGGTACTGGAGAAAACGTGTGAAAAGAAAGAAGGCTCCGGAAAAGACTGAAGAAAATGAAGACAATGAAAAAAAAACCGGAAGAAGAGGAAGAAGGCACTGGGAAAAAAAGAAAAGAAAAGAGAGAAGGCATTTGAAAAAAAAAATATAAAGAAACGTACATGGGAGATAGGAAACAAAATGTGATAAAAAGAAAGTTTACGGAAAGTAACACGCCAAAAAAAAAAAGATTTAGAAAAAAAAAGAAAACACCAACACTTGATGAGAGTTTAGTGCTCTTGAAAAATGAACAATGGAAAGCTACAAAAAAAAAAAATAAATAAAAAATAAAAAAATAAATAAATAATAGGACAAAAGAAACCTTACGAAAAAAAATAAAAAAATGAAATGTTACAGAATATTGGAAAAAAAACGATACGCATATGAAACAAAAAAAAACAAGAAAAATGCAGGATATCCAATAAAACACTACACGAAATAAAAAAAAAAAGAACCACACAGAAAGGGACAGAAAAGTAAGAGAGATAAAAAAAGGAAGAATTTCATGGAAAAAATGTAACTGACCATACCGCCTACACCTATGCTGAGGGCGGCACGCTGATCCCCTCACCTGTCTGACCTTGAGGCTAGACACACCTGTAGGCACACCTGACACTCCACAAGAGCAGCG
This sequence comes from Scylla paramamosain, assembly GCF_035594125.1. NCBI lineage: Eukaryota > Metazoa > Arthropoda > Malacostraca > Decapoda > Portunidae > Scylla > Scylla paramamosain. The sequence continues at coordinate 4,478,608 of NC_087172.1, read as the reverse complement.
TGGCAGGGAAGTTTATCTTATTCACTTAAATTCTTAAACTAATTTTGTGTCTTTTTCTTTTCCCGGTGATTTCTGCTTTCATTTATTTCTTGTTTGTTTGTCGGCCTGTGTGTGTGTGTGTGTGTGTGTGTGTGTGTGTGTGTGTGTGTGTGTGTGTGTGTGTGTGTCTTTCTTTCTTTCTCTCTCTTTTGTTTCTTTTCATGTGTCTGTCTGTCTGTCTGTCTGTCTGTCTGAATGGATGTATGCACCCTATGTATATTTTGATTTAGAATATACATTTTTCTTTTCAACTTCTCCCCCATAACTCTACGGAATATGTTTGTAAAATTTCACTACGTATACAAAGAATGTGGAATAGTTTTTCATATTACAATAAGACGCTGCCAGAAAGAAGCATTCGTTTTGTAGCTAAGTTTTCTTCAGTCCTTTATCTCTCTTTTTCTTTTCGGTTTTATTATTCTTACCTATAAATTCGTTTATTATTTGTTGTTTTTGTTTTTATTTTTGTTTTTGTGACAGGCCGACCGAAGATGAAGAGAAGAAAATAGGAAAAAAAGGAGGAGGAGGAGGAGGAGGAGGAGGAGGAGGAGGAGGAGGAGGAGGAGGAGGAGGAGGAAGGAGAAGAAGAAGAAGAAGAAGAAGAAGAAAAGAAGAAGAGAACGAGAAGAACACAAACAAGAACAAGCACAAGAGGAGCAGGAGGAGGAAGAGGCTGAGAAATAAAACTAATAGGAGGAGGAGAAGAAGGAAGAGGAGGAAGCATTAAAAGGAAGAGGAGGTGAAGGAAGAGGAGGAAGCATCAAGCCAGCACCTGTGTGAGCTTTAACTGAAGGAGGGAGAAGGAGAGAAGTTGTGATTCCTGCCGCGCCGTATCTCAAAGTAATGCCTGAAGTTGCAGGGACGACAGGGGGCGGAGGGCTAGGGTAAGTGCTGGGCAGGCGAGGGAATGCCGTGGTATGATGGGAAGGGAGGCGAGGAGAGATGGTTGAAGGCAGGGATAAGGAAGAGATGGGGAACGAGGTACATGAAACAGTATTTGACTAGGTAAGGGTCAATGAATAAGAGAGAGAGAGAGAGAGAGAGAGAGAGAGAGAGAGAGAGAGAGAGAGAGAGAGAGAGAGAGAGAGAGATTTTTTCGCAAGAGGATCACTGGCCAAGGGCAATAAAATTATGAGGGGAAAGAAAAGGCCAACTTATTCCTACGTACTACTACTGTGAATGTTTTTAATAATACACAATATTCATAAAAAAAAATGTCTCTTGTGTGATAGATGCTTTATTGTTAAGTACAAGAAGCTATTTTATTCATAACTGCTAAATATAAATCCTTCCCCGCAGCAGTCAGTAAATAAAATAAAGTCGTGCTCATCCTCTCTCTTTCTTAAGCTTTCAATACACATTCCAACTCTCTCTCTCTCTCTCTGCCTCGAAGACTATAAGGAAGAAGAAAGGAGGAGAGAAGAACGGTTGATTGTTTGAGACGAGCCTTAGGAATGAGCACGGAGGAAGGAGAAGGAATGGAGGGAGACCGGGAGGCAGGAGGGAGGAAGAAAGGAAAAAAGAATAGGGAGAGAAGAAAATATTAAAAGTTTTTTGTGACTATCTCAGCTACTTTTTAACAGTTCAGTGGTGTTTCCATGATTACAGTGATAGTTCTGGAAGGATTTTGCTGCATCTTAGTGAGAAAAACACCCATAACAGCCCTATTAGTCACCCCTGTATCCACTGAAAACATTCTTTATAAGACAACAAAGCTTAAGAATGAGATCCATTGTGTGTGAGAGAGGAGAGTAATATGATAGAAGAGTGACATCTATTGTGCGTACATGTTGCTGGCAATAACAGAGAGAGAGAGAGAGAGAGAGAGAGAGAGAGAGAGAGAGAGAGAGAGAGAGAGAGAGAGAGAGAGAGAGAGAGAGAGTGAGAGTGTGTGTGCGTGTGTGTGTGTGTGTGTGTGTGTGTAAATAGTATACCATCATTACATACATTAAAGAAAGGTGATTAGATGAAAAGAGAAAAGAGGAGAGACCGAGGGAGCTTCAGGCAACACGACAACCCTCACCAGGAAGGACAAAGAGCGATCCACGGAAAGAACGCAGAGGCAAGGAGCGAGAGTAAGGCAAGCGTTAAGACAGAATTGGAAAACGGTGCAGGAAAAATGTTGGGGTCACTCAGACGTTTACTTTGTTGCGTTATCCTCATTTCATTGGTCTGATTCTTGTGACCTTCTTTGCTCTGTCTCGCGTGATTGTATGTTTGTTTGGTTTGTGATCTGTTGTTGTCCTTATGTGTGTTTCTGTGATGCTAAGGTTTTTCGTGACAGTTTTTTGTATTTATGGTGTTTTTTGTAGGTGTTCTTTTGTGTACTTATCTGTCTTTTCCGGTTTGTGCTTCTGTTAATGTTGTTGGTACATGCACGTTTTAAAAATATTTCTTGTTTATTAACGTCTTTCCTCTCAGTGTGTTTGTGTTCAAGTTATTTTGCATTTCTTTTGTTTATATATTTTTGCCTGTCTGTTCATGTGTGTTAGCTTTGGTGGTGGGCATCTATCTTATGAATTTTTATGTTTTTTTTATATTTTTTTTTATGTTTTTTTATGCTTTTTTTCTAATTATGTTAACGAATTTTCTTATTCTCTCTCTCGTTATATTCATCAAAATTTTTACTTGCTCCTTATTTTCATCTTCATAAGCTCCTTACTTTTTTTTTTTTTTTCATTTGTGTTACTTTAGTTGTATCATTTATGCAGTGGAAGCATTTACTATTATATGACTTTACTTAATACACCGTGTACCTTGTTTTTCATAGTCTTATTCTGGTAACCTTGATAATGGCAAGCTTCTTGAGAGCACTAAGACAATTTTTCACGTGTCAAGTTGAAAAGTAAACAAAGAACATCATATGGCAACACACCCTCTTCTTGCTATGACGTCATGGCTCCTTTCATGGGGATTAATTGCCCTCTTTTATGTCAGGTGCGTGTTGTTGTTGTTGTTGTTGTTGTTGTTGTTGTTGTAGTAATTGCTGTTACTATAACTACTGCTACTACTACTACTACTACTACTACTACTACTACTGCTACTACTACTACTACTACTACTACTACTACTACTACTACTACTACTACTACTACTACTACTACTACTGCTACTATAAGGGTTGTGGTTACGTAAGACGTTGTGTGTGTGTGTGTGTGTGTGTGTGTGTGTGTGTGTGTGTGTGTGTGTGTGTGTGTGTGTAGGAAGTCAGGGAGGCAAGGAGGACAGGAAGGAAGAAGGGAGGGATGGAGGGAAGGAGGGAGGGGAGGGAGGGAAGGTCATGCAACGTAACGATCGCCTCTGTCACGCTACACCTGACCCTCCCTCACCTGTCTGACCCCTCACCTGCCTCCCCTCACCTGTCTCCCCTCACCTACCCATCTTCCACCCCTTCCAAGATTCCTTCCCTCCTCCATCACTTTTCTTGAACCTTCTCTCTCCCTCACTTCCTCCCCCTACCTCTCCCATCACCCCTTCCCTTCCTCCTCCCCTTTCCCAGTAACCCTTCCCTCACCTCCTTCCCTCTTCTTTTATCTAGTTGGCTCCTCCTCCTCCCCCTCCCCCTTTCT
>NC_087172.1:4460000-4470000 GCF_035594125.1 Scylla paramamosain | reverse complement strand
TATTATTATTAGTAGTAGTAGTAGTAGTAGTAGTAGTAGTAGTAGTAGTAGTAGTGGTAGTAGTAGTAGTAGTAGTAGTAGTAGTAGTAGTAGTAATAGTAGTATTAGTAGTAGTAGTAGTAGTAGTAGAAGGAGGAGGAATAGCAGAAGCAGCAGCAGGTGTTGTTGTTGATGGTGTTGCGGGAAAATCAAGTTAACATAATGCTGCTAATGAAATACTTCCTGAGACACAAAACAGGAAGGATCGTAATGTGGGACGAAAAAGAGGAAAGCGAAAGAACTGTATTCTAGTTAAGTTAAATCAATTCATTAAAAGGAAGAAGTGGAAAATTTCGTTTGCATATTTCACAGAGCGAGCGAGCGAGCAAGAGAGAGAGAGAGAGAGAGAGAGAGAGAGAGAGAGAGAGAGAGAGAGAGAGAGAGAGAGAGAGAGAGAGAGTAGAACAGAACCTTCCTGGTGGATTAACGTAAATTCTGTGTGTGTGTGTGTGTGTGATTGTCAGTAATTCACACGTACATAAACATTTGCCATCATAACGTAAACGAAGAATAATGTGTACTTATTGAGTAAGATTTGTGGGTGGGTCATTTGTAGCGGGGCGTAATAAAGATAGAGAAAGGAGGCTATATAATCTCTCTCTCTCTCTCTCTCTCTCTCTCTCTCTCTCTCTCTCTCTCTCTCTCTCTCTCTCTCTCTCTCTCTCTCTCAGCTGGTGAGGGAGGGAAGTGAGGTCAGGTGAGGATTTTAACCAGTATTGATCCAGGTGGAGGGAACAGGTGGCTCGCTGGCTTACTCCTGGACCCACTCCCCTGCTCCTCTCCCTTCGTATATCCCCCTACTGCCTCCTCACCACACACACACACACACACACACACACACACACACACACACACACACACAGATGCAGGTACGCACGCAAGCCAGCACTGTACGTTATCATGCACCCACCCACACATGAGCATAGTTACACACACGCACATATACGTGCACTCACACACACACACACACACACACACACACACACACACACACACACACACACACACACACACACACACACACACACACACACACACACACACAGACGATATTTATTCAAGTTTAAATCGGAAAGAAAAAGGAACTGATACACTATTGGTAATAATAATCATCATCATCAGCAACAAGAACAACAACAACAACAACATCAAACAACAACAACAACAACAACAACGACAACAACGACAACAACGACAACAACAACAACAACAGCACCACCACCACCACCACCACCACCACCACCACCACCAACAACAACAACAACAACAACAACAACAACAATAATAATAACATAATAAGAATAGTACTAGTAGTAATAGTAGTAGTAGTACTAGTAGTAGTAGTAGTAGTAGTAGTAGTAGTAGTAGTAGTAGTAGTAGTAGTAGTAGTAGTAGTAGTAGTAGTAATAATGATAATAGTAATAATTATAATAATAATAATTAATCAGGTGAACCCATCTAATCAGTCACAAACATGTACTACTAATTGTCTGGACGATTCAACAAGCCTTGTGATGCATTACCTGTGATGACTTAACTGGCTTACCTACCGCCACCTCTCCTGCTGTGACGCTCTTCCTGCTGCCCCTTGTGACGTGTGTGTGACCTAACCTCGCCATGGGTAATACCGAAAGCTCCGTGACCTCGGGGGTCAAGGCTCAGGCCAATGCGGTGGTGGAGATGTACAGCCTGGTGGATCTGAATGGTAAGTGTGGCAATGTTGCTTTGTTTGAATGTTAAGTATTTGTGACGTGACTGTAATGGTTTTCTGCTTCTGAATTTTTTGTATCTTGAGATGGAAATATTAAGATTTTTTTTTCTCTCTCTCTCTCTCTCTCTCTCTCTCTCTCTCTCTCTCTCTCTCTCTCTCTCTCTCTCTCTCTCTCTATCTATCTATCTATCTATCTATCTATCTATCTAATTAGCATTTTCAGTTAATTAATTAATGATGTTTTTTGTTGTTGCTTGCATTAATTATTTCCGTGGTGATATGATTTTTCTTTGGAGGGAGCGAAGAATGACTTTCTGCCTTTGAACTGAGTGTATCTTGAGGGTGGAGAAGTTAATCCATTTTGCTTCTAATTAGTATTTTTCATGAGTGATTGATGTTGCTTTTATTTTTTGTTGCAGTTTATTGCCTGCATGTATATTGTTGCTCGTTTTATTTATTTCTCGTGGCAATATGATTTTTTTTATTTGTTATGCTGTTCTGACCTTTTTTTCATATTTAAATTTGCTAATTTTTTTATTGATAATATTTTAACATTCTTCCTTTGTTAATATCCTAAAAGAAGGCTTAATATAATTCTTATGCCTCTATTTTCTATACATCGTTGTGAGATTTTAATGTGCATTTTTTTTTTATAATTGGACTCATTTGCTGTATCTTTATTATTAAGATTATAATATTTCTGTCTTATTAATACTTTAAAAGATTTGTTGACGGTAATTTAGTTTTTCATTTTTTTTAACCTTCTTTTTTGTTGTTTGTGTTGGTTATATTATGATTATTCATCATGGTGAAATTATTGTACATGTGTGTCTTTCTTTTCATGCTACAATTTGCTGCAGTTTCTTCGTTCATATTCTTACTTTTAACGTTCTGCTCTGTAAATATTTCAAAGGCATGACGGGTATTGGTTTTATTTAAATGTTTTGCTTTTAATTTTTGTTGCTTATGTCAGTTTTTTACTGCTGTGGAATTGTAATGGACCTTTTCTCTATTACAGTTGACAACATTTTCCTAATTGATACGCGTTTTTCTTTTAACTTTTCTACTTAATTGATATTCGTTGATTGTATTGGTTATTTATCGTGACGAAATCATAATGTCCATCCCTTACATCAAAATTTACTGTAATTTTATGATTGGTGTTCTTACTTTTAACACTTGTGTATATTTGATATTTTAAAACCGTGTCACATATTTTTTAAAAGTTGTTTTTATTAGCTGTATATTTTTTCTTACATACTAAGTAATTTATTATTCATCAATACATATCATTCTTTTTTCTTTTGGTATTTCTATTCATGTAATTACGTATCATGATTGATTTTTCTTTTCCTTTCACTTATATCTAAATGTTTTATGTGTCATTAACTTAGATCTTTAATAAACCTCCTTTTTAGTGTTGCAGTTATATTACTTTCTTAAATAAAATTGTGAATGTTTCTCTTCAGATAGAGGTAAATTCTCTGATACATTATTTTTGCTGTACGAAAGAAGCTGACATTTAAGTGGGATTGCAAACTCAATGTTTTAGATCTGAAGGGAGTAACCTAGATTTGTTATCAATAACGACATGTAGGCAGGAAGCCTGTGAGGGAAGGAACGTCCCTCTTTGAAGTTCGCCGCCTTGTAGTGTAAATAACTTAATGAATAGATAGAAACATATTAAAGTAAAAGTAAAAGAATAAAGAGATGCAAAAAAAAAAAAAAGAAAAAAATAGCCATGAATATGAATAGATGACAGAAATAGTTAGATATATAAACTGAAAAGAAATATAAACGTGAAGTGATATGAAATGGATAAAAAAGAAAAAAAAAAGTAAGTTAAAAATAAGTTAAAACAAGTGAAAAAAAAGTGAACACATATCTAAAAACAACCTAACAATGAAAAGACGAATACAAAGAAAAAAAAATAATGTGAGGTAAACTTATGAGCAAAGAGGAAATGGAAAATAAAGCAAAGTATGATGTCACACTCAATAAATTAGACGCATATATTCGTTCGTACGTTTCTTTTCACTTAACGACAAATAAACAAATACAAATATAAACTAAAATACCTTAAATAAGACGAAAATTATTAGCAAAAAAAAGAAATGCAAAATAAATCTAAATTAAAACCTACAAACTGTAAATAGAGAGTTTATATACAAGAAGTTAACAAATAAAAATATAAACGAGAAAAAAGTATTGAATGGCATAAAAGTAAATGTAATCACACGGACACACTTTTTTTTGTTAACAATAAATAAACAAATACAAAGGTAGACTAAATGAGACAAAAAAAAAAAAAATGAAAAATGAAATAGAAAATAAAGCAAAATAAAATACTACAAATGATAAATAGATAAGTAGGACGTCGTTTTCTGTTTTACTTAACGAATAAATTAATGGATACTTAAAGCAAATAGTGTTAAGTGAGACAAAAATATTAGCAAAAAATGAAATAAAAAAGAGCAAAATTAAATACTACAGAACAGTAAATAGACAGTTAGGCACATGCAAACGTTTTTCCTATACACATGATGGTAAATGGAATACAAATATAAACTAAAGAAAATGCCATATGAGACAAAAAAAAAAAATAATAATTACGCCCCCACCCCCCCCCCCCATTCCCCAGCAAAAGTAAAAGTGTGAAATAAGGCAAAATTGAATACAACAGACAGTAAACAGAATGACAGGGTACGTACATACTTACATACTTTTTTTTTTACTTAACGAGAACTATACTAAAAAAAAAGTGCTAATGAGATAAGACAAAGTAAAAAAAAAAGTGAAAAAAATGAAAAAAAAAAACGAAAATAAAACGAAAATCGAATGCTACAAATACTAAAAACGTAGCCAGAAACATACACACATACGTTTTTTTCCTTTTTCCAGTTCAATTCATGGATATTTAACACAAACATCCACTCGCATTTGTATACCAGACCAGCCAACCAACGTGCCCTCTGCTAAACGTTTTTTGCTGCGCCGATTACTGCTGAAACGTTCTATAATTATTCCTGCTTTTTATATCCATGTAACTGTATGATTCCATAACTCACTGTGACTACGTGTACGAGGAAGCTGTGCCGTGCAGAGTAGGGAGCATTTGCGACGTGGTGTGGCGCAGCGAGGGCGTGACGCAGTCCAGAGCGCAAGTGGTGTTCGGTGTTTAAGTCCCATGATCTGCAACACTTCTGCGCGCACCTAAAAACTCTAGTTGAAGTGACGCAGGTGTTTAGCGGTGTTTTTTATGATTCTAGTGACATATTAACGAAGCATCTACGTCATTTCCAGGGGGAAAGATTCGTGAAAACCCGGCTAATCATCTCTGTGACCTTTGAAAATAATTGTGGTGAGATAGCAAAGCGGTTTTAAATACTGGCCTGTGTCTGGCGCGCGAACTTCATGTGTCTGGTTTGTTCTAGTGATTACTGTGTAGGTGTATGTGTCAGAGAGAGAGAGAGAGTGTGTGTGTGTGTGTGTGTGTGTGTGTGTGTGTGTGTGTGGCTGAAGTGGCTGAAAGGCATAAATGGCGTGGCTTGGGTAGTAAGATTTTTTTACTTGTTTTCCTTGTTTTTTTGTTTTTGTTTTTTTAACCTTTTTACGCTTACTTGTTGCGCGTCTTGTCTACTTCTTCTTCCCTCTCTTCTCTCCTTCTTTGTTGTTTTCTTATTATATGTTAAATCCATTTCTCAGCCACTGCCATTTTACTTTTTTTTTTTTTTTTTAATATATGATTTGACGATTTTTTTGTCATGTTTTATATACTTCCTTAGTTTATTCTATTTTATGCCTGTTTTCTTTTTTTGCTTCTTTTATTCTTTCCAATTTCTTTTTTTCTTTTTCTTTTGTTTTCCTTTCCTTTTTTTCTTTTCCTTTCTTTTGTTCTTCCTTTCTTTTGTTCTTTCTTTCTTTCGTTCTTTCTTTCTTTCTTTCTTTCTTTCTTTCTTTCTTTTTTCTTTTCCTTCTCTCCTTTTATTAATCAGTCAGTCTATCTATTCACCTACGTATCTATCTATCTATCTATCTCTATCTTTTTCCTTTTTTCTTTCCTGCATCCGTTTTTACTCTCCTATTGCTTTCTTCCTTTTCTCTGTAATTCTTTATTCACCATTATTTAAATTTGTCACTCGTTCTTTCTTATTCTTTTTATTCGCTTGCTACATTAGGTTATCAAAAGAAGTCACGGTACATTTGTTTTATTGTTTCTGCTTTGTTTCTCTTTTTCATTGTCTTTCTTCTTTTTTTTTTTTTGCTTTTTTCTCTCTTTTAATTCGTTTTATCTGTGTTAGTGTTTCGTTTCTTAGTGTAGGGGAGAGTGTCGTCATTGTAGATTAATTTTCCATTATTTTTCTTCCTTTGTTTTCCTTATTTTTACATTCTTTTTAATGCTTTTCTTAAAATGTTTCTATTATTTTTTCCGTTAGCTTTTTTTTCTTCGTCTCTGTTTCCCCCTGTCGTTACCTCTTCTCTTTCCTTGTAATTTCGTTCTTTATTTCAACATTTTTCTCCTTTTCATTAGTTTCTTTTATAGCTTTTCCTTTTTTCGTTGTTTTCTTCAATATCCCGTTTTTTTCTTTACTTGCTTCTATTTTCATTCTTTCATAGCCAGTATTTTTCTTTACCTCCAGAGCAAAAGTCACTCAGGCTCAATGCCTTTGTCATCAGGTGAAGTGGATCAGGAGGCAGGCTGGCAGGCAGGCAGGCAGGCAGGCAGGCAGGCAGGCAGGCAGGCAGGCAGACAGGCAGGCAGGCAGACAGGCAGGCAGGCAGGAGACGAACGATTCTTCTTTCCATGTATAGAAAGACTCGTCGCCTCGCATTACAGACTTGGCTTAGGGGACGTTCTTGATCAAGGCTACTGTAACATATTGCTGTTTCTTTCTTCTACTCATACATTTCAGATCAGATTACGTTTCGGCGTATATCTTTTGTAATAGCACACGCCTTCATTCTTCTGAGTTCCTCTTTTCTTGTGTGTGTTTGTGTGTGCGCGCAAGGCAACTCTAACTTATCACTGTTTTTCTTTCTACTTTTACGCCTTGCCGATTCTGTCATCTCTTTCTCCTCATGTCATTCTTTGTCTCACACTTCTACCTCCTTCTCATCTTCTCCCTCTCGATCTCCAATTCTTTTTTTTTTTTTTTCGCCATTTCTTGATCTCTGTTTACCTCTTACTCATCTAAAGTTTTTGCTTTCACTCACCTTGCCACTTCTTCATCCTCTTTTCCTTTGCCTGTCCTGTAAATTTTCTGTCTCTTCACTTTCGTCTCTACACAACTTAACGCTGTTTTTTTTTTTCTCTCTCTATTCCGACGCTTTGCTAACCCCATCGTTTTCTCTTTTTCTTCATCTTTGTTTCCACATATATACACTTTTACCTCCTTTTTTTCTTCTTCTTCCCCCTTTTGACCTCCTCTCCTTTGTCTTCCCATCTTTCATGTCCACGTTTACCTCTTCGTCATCTTCGTCTTTGTTTCCACACACCTTGCCATCTTCTGTTCATCTTCTTTGTCTTCACCTGTCCTGTAAACCTCCTATATATCGCCTTTGTATCTACACACTTTCATCTCTTCTTTATCTCTCTGTCATCCATTCCATTTTTATGTCTTATTTTTTTGTCCACTCACTCACTTCCATATTCTCTCAATCTCCGCCATTACCTTCATTTCCTTATTATATTCTTTTCATTTCCACCTCTGCTTCTACAGTTCATTTCATTTCCTTTTTCTAACAGGCTTCCTGCAGATCTCTCTCTCTCTCTCTCTCTCTCTCTCTCTCTCTCTCTCTCTCTCTCTCTCTCTCTCTCTCTCTCTCTCTCTCTCTCTCTCTCTCTCTCTCTCTCTCTCTCTCTCTCTCTCTCTCTCACACACACACACACACACACACACACACACACACACACACACACACACACACACACACACACACACACACACACACACACACACACACACACACACACACACACACACATACATACACAGCCAGACAAGGACAAGAACCGATTTACTCTCTCACCATTACTATTCTCAAAGGCCACAGAGATGATTAGCCAGGTTTTCAAGAATGCTTCTCCTGTTAATAATGTAAAATTTTCTTTAATGTGTCACTAAAATCACAGAAACACCACTAGACAACCGTGTCGCTTCACCTTGGTGCGGCGCAGAAGTTTTACAGAATATATTCTTGTACGTACATATCCATCACCACCTTGCACCATTTTGTCCCATCCTTCCACATCTCACACTTGCTCATAAAGAACAAAAACCCATTACAGTTTATGTTACAGTTCAAGCATCTTCCCTAAAGTTACATACGCATTCTTCCTCCTGCGCCTCTCGCCTACACTCCCTTTTCACGCTCCTTCGATACCATGCCATTCTCATTGCGTCACTACCCTTTATGCAGTACTGTCACGTCTGCTGGCATACCTATCCTGTCCTCAATAACTCTTCCTGTTCTTTAACCCTTTCAATATGGTATGCAACAATTCACAGCATTTAAAAAGAAAAAAAAAATCAATGTATGAAATATTTATGAGGATCAATAAGAAAGGGGATTAAAAATTAGATATTATAATTCCTAGACAATATGATGTTTAGAGGTGGCTGTGGAACAAGAAGAAAGAAGAAAGATGTGCCAAATATCAGTGAAGGGGTTGAAAATTAAATTCTTCCTTTGCTGTTCTCCTTTCCTTTCGGTTCCTACCTACATTTCAAGCTAGTGTCGTTTTTCTTCCAGACCTTTTCACTGTTCCTCCTCCCTATCACTTGCTCTTAACACTCCACCCCGACTGTTTTTTTCTCTCTCCCTCATCTCTCCCCTGCTCCCCTGTACTTTTTTCCTCCACCACTTCACCTTACACTCTTTTGCTTCTCCCATAACGGTGTTCACCGCCACCTACTTCCAGCCTGCAGCCTTCCCCTCCTTCCTCCTTCCTTGTAACACGACACCTCTAAAACCTTATTCCTCCCACAACCATCTCTGCTGCAATCCTTTTCCTCTTCACCTGGTATTACGTATACCCTTCCCCTCCTCCTTACCTCTCCTCTCAGCACCCTCCCTTAAACTCCGTGAGCTCTCCCCTTTCCCTGGCCCAGTAAAACGACAATAAGCTACTAATTGTATCACGGAGATAAACAAGAGGAGCCCAATGTTAATGAGGTCTTGTCTTCTTCCTCCCTTAGCGAGTCCTTGTTTGCCTATATGCGCCACTGAACTTCCATATGCTACACTGACCTTGTTTGTGTCACCACCACCAGTAGCTCCATCGTAACCTCAGGTGACTTGAGTTGGCGGTGTTTGTGGCCCTGCTTATGTGCTGCTTGTCTCCTGCTTGCATCACCACGGCCTTGGTTGTGTTTCGGGTCAACGGACGTGCTTATCGACATGTGACGGGGTTCGGGTCTTGATCACCGCAGGATTACGGTGTGTCTCGCAGCCTGATGGATGTACTGGTCTGACTGACTGACGGACTGAATGGCTGGCTGGTTTGGTGGCTGGCGGGCTGAATAACACACTCTCTCTCTCTCTCTCTCTCTCTCTCTCTCTCTCTCTCTCTCTCTCTCTCTCTCTCTCTCTCTCTCTCTCTCTCTCTCTCTCTCTCTCTCTGACACAAGCCTCTCCCTTCATATCACCTAAGAACAAAGCGCAGTGATGGATGCTCCTCGTAAACACTTCCTCAGCTCACCGGCAATATCTTGAGAACGGAAACGTTTTCTTGTATGTGTTTTCTTACCTGAGCGTGACGACTTTGAGTGCTTTTGTGAGCCTGATGCAGCGGCGTCTCATTAATATCTGTTGTTGTGTGTTGCTTTTAGTTTGTTTGGCTGTGTGAGACAGGCAGAGAGAGATAGAGAGGGAAGGGGTATTGTGTGTGTGTGTGTGTGTGTGTGTGTGTGTGTGCGTGTTAGGTCTCGGTATAGTCACTGTCAACAGCTGTTGAGTAACATATCATACAAACTTCTAATGTGTTTAGTTTTTCTCCCTCAGTCATTAGTAGTCCTGTGATCTGTTTATAATGAATCAAATGTTAGGGATTATTGACAGCAGATCTGAGGACTTAGCATTAGGGCACAGCAAGAAAAAAAAAAAAGAAAGAAAAAAGGGAAGAAAGTACTCGTCTTCTGAGCACGATTGCACTACAAACTCAATTCTTATGGTATTCTTACGGTACTCTTAAACTCTTTACTCTCTCAGCAGGACTATCTTTAAAGGACGCAGATATCATTAGTTGCC
>NC_087172.1:4447500-4455000 GCF_035594125.1 Scylla paramamosain | reverse complement strand
GCCTTCCATCACCAGAATCTCATGCACTTTATATTTCTGCCCAGAACCATGCCAAGTCTGTTCTCCAACTAGCCAAAAACTCCTTCATTAATAGAAAGCGTCAAAATCTTTCAAGATCTAACTCCCCTAGTGACTTCTGGCATCTAGCCAAAAATATCTCCAATAACTTTGCTTCTTCTTCTTTCCCTCCTTTATTTCAACCAGATGGCACCACTGCTATCACATCTATTTCTAAAGCTGAACTCTTCGCTCAGACTTTTGCTAAAAACTCTTCCTTGGACGATTCTGGGCTTGTTCCTCTCTCTTCTCCACCCTCTGACTACTTCAAGCTACCTATTAAAATCCTTCGCAATTATGTTTTCCATACCCTCGCTGGCCTAAGCCCTCAGAAGGCTTATGGACCTGATGGGGTCCCTCCTATTGTTCTCCGAAACTGTCCCTCCGTGCTTGCACCTTGCCTAGTCAAACTCTTTCAGCTCTGTCTGTCAACATCTACCTTTCCTTCTCGCTGGAAGTTTGCCTACATTCAGCCTGTTCTTAAAAAGGGTGACCGTTCTAATCCTTCAAACTACCGTCCTATTGATTTAATTTCCAGCCTATCTAAAGTTCTTGAGTCTATCCTCAACAGGAAGATTCTTAATCATCTATCATTTCATAACCTTCTATCTGATCGCCAGTATGGGTTCCGTCAAAGTGATCTTCTGGCTTTCCTTACCGAGTCTTGATCATCCTTTTTAAGAGATTTTGGTGAAACTTTTGCTGTTGCCTTGGACATATCAAATAGAATCTGGCACAAGGCTTTGATTTCCAAACTATCCTCCCACGGCTTCTATCTTTATCTCTGTAACTTCATCTCAAGTTTCTTGTCTGACCGTTCTATTGCTGCTGTGGTAGACGGTCACTGTTCTTCTCCTAAATCTATTAACAGTGGTGTTCCTCAGGGTTCTGTCTTGTCACCCACTCTCTTCTTATTATTCATTAATGATCTTCTAAACCAAACTTCTTGTCCTATCCACTACTACGCTGATGATACCACCCTGCACTATTCCACGTCTTTTCATAGACATCCAACCCTTCAGCAAGTAAACATTTCATGCAGGGAAGTCACAGAACGCTTGACTTCTGATCTTTCTAAAATTTTTGATTGGGGCAGAGCAAACTTGGTATTGTTCAATGCCTCAAAAACTCAGTTCCTCCATCTATCAACTCGACACAACCTTCCACACAACTATCCCCTCTTCTTCATTGACACTCAACTGTCCCCCACTTCTACAATGAATATCCTCGGTCTGTCCTTTGCTTATAATCTGAACTGGAAACTTCACATTTCATCTTTAGCTAAAACAGTTTCTATGAAGTTAGGCGTTCTGAAACGTCTCCGCCAGTTTTTCTCATCCCCCAGCTGCTAACTCTGTACAAGGGCCTTATCCTTCCATGTATGGAGTATGCTTCACACGTCCGGGGGGAGGGTTCCACTCATACCGCTCTTCTAGAGCGGAATCGAAAGCTTTTCGTCTCATAAACTCTCCTCTAACTGACTGTCTTCAGCCAATGTTGCATCTCTAGCTGTCTTCTACCGCTATTTTCATGCTAACTGCTCTTCTGATCTTGCTAACTGCATGCCTCCCCTCCTCCCGCGGCCTCGCTGCACAAGACTTTCTTCTTTCTCTCACCCCTATTCTGTCCACCTCTCTAATGCAAGAGTTAACCAGTATTCTTAGTATTCTTAATCATTCATCCCTTTCTCTGGTAAACTCTGGAACTCTTTGCCTCTTTGAATTCCTTCAAAAGGAGGTTTCAAGGCACTTATCCTTCAATTTTTGATTACCGCTTTGGACCCTTTTATAGGACTGGCATTTCAGTGGGCATTTTTTTCTATTGGACTTTTGTTGCCCTTGGCCAGTGTCCCTCCTACATAAAAAAAAATAAAATAAATAAATAAATAAATTAAAAAAAAAAAAAAAAAAAAAAAAAAAAATATATATATATTATATATATATATATATATATATATATATATATATATATATATATATATATATATATATATATATATATATATATATATATATATATATATATATATATATATATATAAACTATGAAAATCTACGGGATATTGCGTACGACTGATGAAAATAATGTCAAAATTGTTCTTACACTTAAAAATAAGGTATAGTGTCCAGTTATTATGGTTATAAAAAGAAAAAAAAACGTGAATATGACCTCAAAATGTAAAACACGTATATAAAAACACTGAAAATCCATGGTATGCTGTATACAAATATTGAAAATAATGTCGGAATGGTTCTTGTACTAAAAAAATAAGGTAGTCTCCAATTGTTGTGGTTATAAAGAAGGAAAAAAAAGAAAAAAAAAAACATGGAGATGACCTCAGAATGTAAAGAAAAAAAAACGGACTATGAAATCTGTGGAACCGTGTACAAATAATGAAAATAGTGTCAGGATTGCTCGTTTACTAAAAAGAATTATCATCTGATTATTAAAAAAAAAAGATAACGAAGATAGGACTTAGAAATGTAAAAATAAATAAATAAATAAATAAATAAAAATCAAAACAATAAAAATCTACGTGACACTGTATACAAGTAATGAAAATAATGCCGGAATCGCTCGTATGCTTGAAAATTAACGCACTATGTTTTGTGTGAGGGAAAAATGCAGCAATATCCCTCGTAACAAAAGAGAATAATGAAGGTGTATGAGGGGGAAAATGGTCGCGTGGGTTAGTGAGAGCAAAATACTTCATGTGCAGGAAAGAAATACGTACAAAAATAAGTCAACACGGTCGTCAGTACAAAAAACGGTGAATGCAATACTTTGAATGTCATGAATAAAGGATAATAGGAAGTGATGGTCGTGTGTGTGTGTGTGTGTGTATGTGTGTGTGTGTGTGTGTGTGTGTGTGTGTGTGTGTGTGTGTGTGTGTGTGTGTGTTATTTAGCTTCGTCCCCCATCCTTCTCTTTTGCTTCTTCCTTTTCCTCCTCCTCCACCTCCTCCTGTATATGTATTTTGTGTCTCTTTTTCCTCCTCTTCGTTCTCTTCCCATTCTCTGTGTTATTTTTTCTATTTCTTCTCTCCTTTTATTTATTTTTTTCCGCTTTTCCCCTCTTTGTTTTTTTTTTTTTGTTTTTTTCTCTCCTGTCGTCTCTCCCTTCCTCCTCCTCTTCCTCCTCTTCCACTACCACCATTACCAAAGCCCCTTCACCACCACCCCATCATCGCCACTGCCATCACCTCCTCCTCCTCCTCCTCCTCCTCCTCCTCCTCCTCCTCCTTTTCTTTTTAATACTATTACCCTTATCACCACCATCACCATCGCCACCGCTACTACTACTACTACTACTACTACTACTACTACTACTACTACTACTACTACTACTACCACCACTGCGGCTTAGTCACCACGTTATGAGCTAGGGACAACGGCTGCCACACACTCACCCTGACAGTGTTCTCAAGGCGTGAAAGTGTACGTGCCTCGCTGAAAAAAAAAAAAAAGATACACCTTTCCCTCACACTAACGAGAAGACTGTGTACGATAGTGACTCACGTAATTAAGGTTGAATGGTCTTAGTGCTAAAATACTACTGCGCATACGTAATAATATGAAAGAAAAAAAATATTAGAAGAATAAAATATGAGTGTTTTGGCTTGGTGTAGATATAGGGTAAAAAAAAAAGTGTCGTGATGTGGTAAGATACACAGGAAATTGGAAAAACGGATTTATTACTCTCTTGAAGTACTTGTATAACAGAGGAGAAGGAGAAAAATGTTACTACCTAGAGTTACTCACACACAAAATCGCTAAGGAGGAAAGGGATATGGCTTACTAGACTTATATAAACCAAAGAGGTGAAGGGGAAATCTTTACTGACAGGGCTTACAGATATAAACAACAGAAGACAGGAAGAAAAAGTATGACTAAGAAGATTTACTTAAATACCTCTATGAAAGCCTCTTTTAATCCACATCTAACTAACGAAAGTAATTTTAAAAGCCTCAGTATTCTTTTGAAAGAGAGAATACGCATGCCATCCCATGTATCTTTTTTTTTTTATCCATCGTCCCCTGTCGTGACTAATAGACTCCCTCCTGTAATGTGGGGACTGGCACTGCACATCATAGCCCACAGGAGATCAATGCCAAATATAACTTTAATATTAATATGGAACTTTTTTACTTTTAGCACATTCCTCCTGGGCTTGCGTCTCGTGATTATTCATTGCTAGATGAAAATAGGCAAACCTCATGTCCTTTCCGCCTCGCAGGGACTGGAACCCGCCTCCTCTGGGGCAGGAGCCAAGCGACCTAATTCCGTAAGCCCATCAAATATATAAATCGCATCAATATATTTATAGTTGACTTAATTCAGCATGATCATTTAGTACGACAAACAGTAATTAGACTAACACAATAAAGGAAAATTTTACTTCATTACTTGCTACAAATGTAATAAAAAATAGTAATCTACATTGCCTTCGTTACGCCCCTAAAAAACATTGAACAAATCTGTAGGTGTAATATTATTACATCACTAACGAATATTTATATTTTCACTTCATGTTATTCCTGGCACTTCGTTTTACATGTGTATTTTTACTATTCGTTTATATGAACTATTTTTACCACTCAGTTTACTTTGGTAACTAGTTTTATTATTTATTTTCATCCCGGACCAATTTTAGGACTTGTATAACACTTGTAACTATTTCTGTTGTTCTCTTTATACGTCTTACTAGTAGTTATATAATTCGTTTTACATGTCTAGCTTCTTATATTTTTTCTTCTCATTCCTGAATTTCCATTATTATTTTTTTATCTCCATTTCTCTTATTCGTTTCACATCACTTTATATTATTCATCTTTAAATAGTGCCTATATTAATTGTTTTACATGTCTAAACATTTATATTATTCGTTTTTTTTTATATTTGACTATTTCTATTATTAATTTTATATCTCTCTGTGTAATTCGCTCCACATCAATATTCTTGACTTCTATTACTATTTTCATTTCCTTTATAATATTCGTGGCCGGTGACGGTACTCCCCCATTACGTCAGCGCCTCACCCTCCGCAGTCCCTCACGTTCTTTTCACTTATGAAGATTACTATAGTTAGAAAATGAAGGATAATGGCGTGCTGGTTTCCGCGTGACAAGAATTCCGTTCCCTCGTGTGCTTGTGAAAAGGTGTTTGTGTGTGTGTCTGTTTGTGTGTGTGTGTGTGTGTGTGTGTGTGTGTGTGTTTACATAGCTGAATATTATTCATTTTTTAATAACTTAAGTTTTATATATATATACTCTCTCTCTCTCTCTCTCTCTCTCTCTCTCTCTCTCTCTCTCTCTCTCTCTCTCTCTCTCTCTCTCTCTCTTTCTCTGCGGGAAAGGGATTAATTCTTGCCTCGATTCGTGGAATAAATTAATAGTTCACCGGATTATTAGGAGCATAACTCTCGGTCGCCGCTTCTGTAAATATTATGTATTAGCACAGTCTAATGAGGGAAGAGGCGGAAGCTACATCACTGTAATATTTATGCTGTTGGTTATGTTGTTCTCGGCTGCGTGTCTGTGTATCTGTTTGTGTTGATTTATGTCCCGGTATGGCCACTCATTTGTCTGCCTGTGGTTCTCTCTGTCAGCATTTTTGTTTGCGTTTGATGGAAGGTCATTGTTATTTTGATCGGTCGGTTTGTTTTGTGTGTGTTTCCATTTATCTTTCTTTGCTCTCTCTCTCTCTCTCTCTCTCTCTCTCTGTTTGGACACCGTAGAGGTCGGACGTGTGCTGTGGCCTCTCGTCTACTAGCTATTTCTACACCATTTTGCACTCTTGCCAGAAGAACCTTCAACAAAAAGGATACAGCAGTGTTGAAAACACTTCTGGACTCTCAGAATTAAGCATTTAACTGTGCAATTAGCAATATTACTAATAATCTGTCTCAAAACGTTGTACCTTCACATGTTTCATTTAATAATTACTTACCTGATCATGTACCTTATTCCTTTTTATACAGCCGACTACATCACAGGAAGTAGAGCTCGTAGTAAAGAACCTTAAATCTACTTTCCCAGGTTATGACAATATAGACGTAGAAATAGTAAAAAAAAAATGCAGCAAAGTAATTCCTTCATAGCTAACACACATAATCACAAGTCATTGGAAGAGGGAATATTCCCACAATAATTATAAATAGCCCGACTAATTCCAGTTTTCAAAAAAAAGTGACAAATCCCTCCATTACAATTACAGACTAGTCTCAGTTTTACCTTGTTTTAGTAAAATTTTCGAAGATTTTATGGCCTCAAGATTTATGGACTATCTCAGCGAAAAATCTGTATTAATAGAATATCAATTTGGCTTCAGAACAGTATACAACACTGAATTAACGATTCACGAAATTTTCCAACACATTTACGATGCCATACACGACAAACAATACCAAATAACTCTCTTCTGTGATCTTACGAAAGCACTCGATATTATATCTCATCACATCTTATTAGAAAAACTGAACGTCTTACGGAGTTCGAGGAATAGCTAACGGTTGGTTCCGTAGCTACTTAGGTAATAGACAGCATTCACAGTGTACAACAAGTTCTCATCATCCTGTAATAGAATAAGTGTTGGTGTGCCACAAGGCTCAATCCTTGGTCTGATATTGTTCTTAATATGTATTAATGACAACACGCACTTCCAATATACTAAACTTTCTACTCTTTGCAGATGACAAAACAATTTTCATAAAAGGGAATGATGTTAATGAACTAGAATAAATTTTAAACTGAGAATTCAGTCTTTTTTTGCAGACTGGATAAAGTGGAATAAACTCACTCTTAATATTATTAAAACTAATTACGTGATTTCTCATTCTCTGATGACACACACACGCGAAATATAATACTTAATATTGATGACCTAATCTTAAAGCAGGTTAATGAGATCAGATTTTTGGACATTACACTTGATAGTATATTAAAGTGGAAATTATGTATTACAGAATTATGTAAATTAACGGGTCTAATGTACAGGATTAGAGACCATCTAAACACAGACTGCCTCTGACAGATATACCATATCTGTGGCATATCCACATTTAATATAATGTTGTGCTCTATGGGAGCACCTTTTTGTTGAACAGAAGAAGCTGGTTCGTATCATGTCTCGCCACCAACGCGATGACAACACTCTCCCTCTCTTTTCAACTCTGAAATTGTTAAAAGTGCCAGATATCATACACGGCAATCATGTTTATTTGTACACGGAGCCTTGTATTCACATCTAATAAGCTGTAATTCCAGTGTAAAAGACCGTAATGACAACAGAAGATACAACTTACGAATACCGCTATAAGCAAGTCATGCCCAACAGAACATTCTATTTCAGGGACCTAAAAGGTGGAGCCAGCTTCCGCAAGATATCAAGAACATCACTTCATGCTTTAGATTCAAAAGCAAACTTAAGAATGTGTTACTTTCAA
>NC_087172.1:4422500-4442500 GCF_035594125.1 Scylla paramamosain | reverse complement strand
AGAAAGAAAAATTAAAAAAAAGAAGGAAGTTAAGAGAGGGATGACGATGAAAAATGAGGAGGATGAGGAGGAGAAGAGGAGGAGTTGAAGAAGGAGGAAGCTGTAAAAGGATAATAAGAGGAGGAAAAGGAGGAGAAGAAAAAAAGAAAAAAGGAAGAGAAGTAGAAGAGAACAAGAAGAAGAAAACAAGAGAACAAGAACAAGAACAGGAACAAGAAGAACAAGAAGACCAAGAACAACAACAAGAACAACAACAACAACAACAACAACAACAACAACAACAACAACAACAACAAACAACAACAAACAACATCAACGACAACAACGACAACAACAATAACAACAAAAACAAAAAAGGAAGCGAAAAAAGATCATAGGAAAAGTTAAGAGGATAACAAGAAAGAATAGGGAAAGAGAAGGACCTGAGAATGACGATAAGGAAGAGAAAACGAGCTAATAGAAAGAGGCACAGAAGGAGGAGCAAGAAGAACGAGGAGGAGGAGGAGGAGGAGGAGGAGGAGGAGGAGGAGGAGGAGGAGGAGAAGGACGAGGAGAATAAACTATCACTTCGGGGAAAGGAATGGACCGCTGGTGCGACTTGGTGGGCAAGAAGAAAAGGGAGGAAGAGGAGGAGGAAAAGCAGGAGGAGGAAGAGGAGGAGGAGGAGGAGGAGGAGGTAGGCGAAGGTCTTGGAAACGGGAGGGAAAAGCCGGTAAAAAATGTCCTTGGGGAAGCAGAGAGAGAGAGAGAGAGAGAGAGAGAGAGAGAGAGAGAGAGAGAGAGAGAGAGAGAGAGGAAGGAAGAGTAACACCTTAACTTTGGTCGTTTCACTTCTTTGCAGATTACTCCGCCCAAGAACCTCCCTGACGACGAGTCCGTGGCGGGGAAGTACATTCCTGGGAAGATGCCGCCTGACCGAAGTGAGTCTGTGAGGGAGAGAGAAAGAGGGGGGAATGGGGGAGCGGCTGTAGAGAAGGAGGAGGAGGAAGAGTAGACACAGTAGAGGAAGTAGAAGAATGAAGAGAGGTAGAGACAGTACCCGTGGAAGAAGAGAAAGAATGACTGATGACACTGGAAGCAGAAGATGTGAGAGAGGCAGACACAAAGGAGGTGGAAGAGGGAAGAGACTCAGAGACACTGGAGAGAGAAGGAAGGAGAAGAGGACGAGGAGGAGTAGGCAGTAGAGAAAGAGGAGAAGGAAGAGAGACAAAGACATTGGTGGTGGGAAAAGAGTAAAGAAGGTGTAGACAGAAGAGAAAAAAAAAAGTAGACAGGAGGTAAAAGAAGAAAGAAGACAGGGAAGGTAGAAACAATGGAAAAAGGAGGAAAAGGAGGGAAGAGAGGCAGAAACAGCGGAGGCAGAAGGAGGGAAGGAATAGAGACCTTGAAGATAGGAGACAGAAAAGAGGAATAGAGAAACTGGAAAAGAGGGAGAAGAGAATTAGTGATAGTGGAGGCAGGAGAAGAGGGAGGAGGAAAATAAAGTAGAGGTAAAAGAGGGAGGAGAGAAGTAGACAGGTGAGGTAGAAGGGGAGAAAGGAGAGTAGAGACAGTAGAGGGAGGAGAAGGAGGGAATAAAGAGAGATTGGAGAGAAAAGTTAAGAGAGGAAGAGAAGGAGATAGGAGAATGAAGGAGGAGAGGGGAGAGGACAATAGGAGGAAAGGAAGAAAGAAAAGTTGTTGAAAATAGAGGAAAAAAGAAAGGGTAGATGAAGAAGGAATGAGGAAGAAAGAAATAGAGGAGGAACAAAGAAAGACAGGGAATGGAGGAGAGAGGGGGAAAAAGAGATACAAAGATTTAATAGATAGAGAGATAGATAGATAAATATGTAGATAAATAAATATAGAGATTGATAGACGGATAGATAGATAGATAGATAGATAGATAGATAGAAAGATATGTAGATGGATATGTAAACAGATACATAGACACAAAGAAAGGTATATATGTAAACAGATGGATAATTAGATAGGTAGAGAGAGAGAGAGAGAGAGAGAGAGAGAGAGAGAGAGAGAGAGAGAGAGAGAGAGAGAGAGAGAGAGAGAGAGAGAGAGAGAGAGAGAGAGAAATACCATTGTCAGGGTTGTAGTTTGAGAAAATATGAAGGAAGGAGCGAAATGAAGGAGAGCAGGACACTGATAAGGGAGGAGGGAAGCGAAAGAGAGAAGAAAAAAGAAGGGTGATAAAGATGTGAGAGCGGGATGAAGAATGGTGCGGGAGAGTTTTGCTGAGAGAGAGAGAGAGAGAGAGAGAGAGAGAGAGAGAGAGAGAGAGAGAGAGAGAGAGAGAGATGGACGTAAGGAGAGGAACGTAAAAGAATATAACAATAAATACATAAGCTCCTTCACTTTTATGAACGCTTCGGTTATATGGACGAGAGTTGCGAAGCGGAAAATGTGAACAATTATCCAGCGTGAGTTTAATAATTCCCTCGTTTATTAATTGTGTCCACTCCTCTGTACATTAGACGAAAGTTCAGTGAATCGGTAATGCGGTACACACAGTTCTTTCCTTCATAAAAACTGTGAAAATTTTCTTATATTTCCTGTGAGAGGATGGGAAAGTGTGTAGGTTTATTTAATGTAAGGAGATGAGGGAGGGATGAGGAAAGGGTGAGGGCAAGGGAAAGTAGTGGGTGTGACAAGGGTAGGCGCAGAAGGCCGAGCGTATTGGAGAGGGATGATCCGCTGTGGTGACTCTTAATGGGAGAACCCGAAAGGAGAAGAAGATCAGGGAAGGATGGAGGGAGGATGGAAGAAGAAAGAAAGGTTTTTAAAGCGACACGTAATCTGTTTTTTTTTTTTCGTATGAGTAAAAGGGGTACTGGTCAAGATCAGCCACAATATATAAAAGGAAAAAAAAAGGCCTGTACTCAAACAAAAAAGTGCCAAATTTGATAAGTTCAGGGTGTTTAAAAAAGATGGACACGTTATGAAATTACTGTTTCTGTGCCGCCACGAATAAACCATGGATATAATGTGGATATTTGAGACTTCATTCCCTCTTTCTTTTCTTTTTTAAATGGTAAGAGTCTTATTCACAGCTGGCTCATGGCTGTAGAGTCTTAGTAATTTCAAGTAGTGTTCATCTTTTTGGAACACCCTGAATGTACATCTCAGTCCAGAAGTGATGTCACAGATAAAATCAGTATTTAAATAAGTACTGTAGACTCTATATTCCGATACCGATTCTATACTGCATTAAGTGAGAAGAAAAGTGATATAGCGTCTCATTAATGGAAATTTATGAAGTCTGTTTCATCATTTCTCGCCGTGGCTGCTCATTACACACTTCACTGTGCCTTGTTATGCTTCCCAATCACTCTTTTTTTTCATTGCCGAATAGACTTTTATTTATTTATTTATTTATTTATTTATTCATTTTTTATGTCAAAAAATTTTGCCACGGAAACTTTTATTAATTTATTCACTTTTTGCGGCAAGAAATTTTGTCAGGGATAAAAAAATTAGAGAAAACAAAAAAAAAAAAACATTGCTTGCTGCTTTCAGAATGTAAATATAAAAACTTCAGGAGTTTATTAATTAAATTCCAGAGATATCTCGATACTGCCTTTTAGAAACAGTTTAAGTCACGGGAAGGAGAGAGAGAGAGAGAGAGAGAGAGAGAGAGAGAAAGAAGAAAAAACGGTTACGAGTAGAGAGTTTCAGAGTTTACCAGTTAAACAGATGAAGGATTGATTACATTGGTTAACGCTTAACAAAAGGTGGCCAGATTAGGGCTGAGACTGAATAGAAGGTCTTGAAGGGCGAGGTCGCGGGGTGAAGGAACGTACGCAATTAGGAAGTTAGGAAGTTTAGCCCCGTAATGCAAAAGTGAGCACATTTCGTCTTCATTAAGTTTTTCATGGCAGTGCGTCAGACAGTTTATCGTACATACAGTTCATTGCATCTTTCACCATCGTTTTATCCCTTTTTTTTTCCTTTAGATTATTAATGGCCTTTTATTTTATATTATTTTATTTAATCATTCACTTATTTATTTATTTTATCTATTTATTTTTATTTTTATTTTTTATTTTTTATATAATTTTATTTTTTATTTTCTTTCTTTCTTTCTTTCCTTCTTCATTATTGTTTTAGTCCAGAAACACGAAACCCAACACACATTTTGTCCTTAGCAGAATTGTCAAGGCAGTGCATCAGACAGTTTCATCTTTAACAATACAGTTCATTACATCTTCCATGTCCTTTAATACTTCGCTGCTTATTACGCAGTTATCAAATAAAGACTGTTTTCTACCTCATACATTTGGCCTTCATGCTTATCAGTGCTTGGATCATTCATCACCAACGATAATCTCATTTATACAGGTGCTGAGAGGAACGCAAGATTATAAATTAGTTTGAGTGAAGATTATCTTTTAGTCATCAAATGTCATCAAACAAATCAAATGTTTTCTACCTCTGAGTACCTTTGGCCCTCATGTTTATAAAGACAGCACTTGGATAATACACTTTACTAACGATAATCTCATAGCAAGTAGTGAAAGGTACACAGGATTATAAATTACTTTGAATGAAGATTAATTTCTCAGCCCGCAGTCTGTTCACTACCTGCCTACAACACAACCCATGTATCTCACCTTCACAAATTACAACGTGAATAATGTGGCTTAGTGGAAACAATAGAGTGGTAAGAGAACGTTCTCCTGACTTGGAATATCAGACATACAACCCTCATTACCTCTGATGGATAGATGTATGAGAAGTAAGCAAGTGAGTGAATAATAGAGCGGTAACAGAACATTCCCCTGACTCCATCAATAAAACAACCAACCCGCCATTTTATTTGATGGATAGATGCATGAGAAACGAGGATGTGAGAAAATAGTAGAGTGGTAACTGAACCTTCTCGTAAATCGAATATTATTAATTCTTCGTATTTTTCTCTGATGGGCAGATGTGAAAAATTATGTTAAGAGAAGATAAGTTATACGGAAGAGCAATAGAACTCTGTATTCGTAGTAACAGCTGGCAAGACAAGAGTACTCATTTTCTCGGTAAATAAGTATATGATTCATGACGCTATGGAGAAGTAATGCCAAGTAATAAATGTCCACTAGCACTTACAGAAAGGCAAAAATCATCCTTATTTTCCCGTCAGAGAGATGTATGTATGAGCTAATTTTATGAGGAGGTAAAAGAGGCCACTTATTTTCCTGCCAGAGAGCTGTATGAAATAAAGTTAGGAGGAGCTACGGGGCTAATGGAACATAGTGATACATGACTGTGTAACTGGTTAGAAAGGCAATACTCTCCATTGACTCTTCCCTTGAAAATATGAGACAACACGGAAGAAATATCAGTGCTAGAACATTCCATGAACACAAATGTTATGACACAAAGATTGAAAAGAGAGCAAAGAGATTGAGATTGAGCAAAGATTGAGTAAGAGAGCAAAGTGATAAATGATTCTGTAACTGAATATAAATAAAAGAAGAATACTCTTTATTGACTTCTTTCGAAAATATAAGAGCATACGGAAAGAAAAATAATAGAACATTACATGAACACAAAACATCATGACGCAAAGATTGAAAATAAGAACGTAAGAGAACAGAGTAATAAATGATTATGGAACTCACTAGAAAGGACAACAACACCGTCCACTGACACTTCTCTCGTAAATAAAAGACCATACGAAAAAATAATCAGAGTTAGAACATTACATGAACACAAAATATCATGACGCAAAGATTATAAATAGAAAGGTAATAGAGCAGAGTAATAAATGATTATGTAACTGACAAGAAAAGACAGCAATACTCTTCACTCACTCTTCCTTGAAAATACAAGACAATACTGAAGAAATATCAGAGTTTCGAACATTCCACACATACAAAATATCATGACGCGAAGACGGAAAATAAACGGGTAATAGAACAGCGATATATGACTCTGCAACTCGTTAGGAAGACAAGAATAAGCTCCAGTGACTCTTCCCTCGAGAACATAAGACAGAAATGAAGAAATATCAGTCTCAGGACATTCCAACCACACAGATCTCATGACACGGAGATGGGAAACAAATATGAGGCAGCATACAGGTAGTGAACGAAGGAAGGGAGACAAAGATAATTGCAGGGTGAAGGAGAAGTAATAGCACAGCCAAGGGAGAATAATATGAAAGAGAAACACAGGATGGAAGCACAAGAAATAGAGAAAGATATAAACGCAGAGAACGTGATTCACTGGTTAGGGAGGAAAAGAAGAGAGAAAGAGAGAACAAAATGCGGAGGAAGTGAGATAAAAAAAAAAATAAATAGATAAATAAATAAATAAAAGGAGAGAGGGAGAGAGAAGGGGTAGGCAGGTGGAAAAATAAGATAATATTGAAGGTGTCAGAAGGAAGAGAGAAACACTCATAGGAGAAACAAAAGGAGAAAGAAAGTGAGAAATAAGGCTTTACTCTCTCTCCCTTCCCCTTCCTTTCCCTCTCCCTCTCCCTCTCCCTCTCCCTCTCTCTCTCTCTCTCTCTCTCTCTCTCTCTCTCTCTCTCTCTCTCTCTCTCTCTCACACCTACTTACCTCTCATCGTACTTTCATAACTGGATCTTAATTCGTTTAATTACTCACCCACCTGCACAGCCGCATTTTTTATTAGAGTTTTAGTAGACTTTATTAGATTATATTCTCCTCATTATGTGCTCATTATAATAAGCAGAGCAAAACAATAATAGTGATGGATAAATGGCAGAAGTGGTCGTATTTGTTGTAATAGTAGTAGTAGTAGTAGTAGTAGTAGTGCTGGTGGTGGTGGTGGTAGTAATAGTTATTATTAATATTATTATTATTGTTATTATTATTATTATTATTATTATTATTATCAGTAGTAGTAGTAGTAGTAGTAGTAGTAGTAGTAGTAGTAGTAGTAGTAGTAGTAGTAGTAGTAATAATAATAATAATAATAATAATAATAATAATAATAATAATAATAATAATAATAGCAGTAATATAACAACAAAAATAAAATAATATAGATGCTAGAATCAATTATTTCCTCCATTATTTTTTTCAGGAAACTGTGCAATGAATTAGTACAAAAAAAAAAAAATCGTAATAAAAAAAATAGCATTCTTTTTTTCCCGAATCCTGTGCTCAGCTTTTGTGAATAAAATACATAATTATTTTCAGCACCAAGTTAACCACTTATTTAGTTATGAAAGTCTCTCTCTCTCTCTCTCTCTCTCTCTCTCTCTCTCTCTCTCTCTCTCTCTCTCTCTCTCTCTCTCTCTCTCTCTCTCTCTCTCTCTCTCTCTCTCTTTAACAACCTTGATTTCTTTATTTCTTACCTAACTTTATTTTAGTTTCTGTTTGTGTGTATTCAATTTATCTTTTCTTTTATCTCGTCCACACCTTTACTATTTTGTCATGCCTTTCTTACCTGTACACACACACACAAACACCCCCCCCCACACACACACACACACTCTCTCTCTCTCTCTCTCTCTCTCTCTCTCTCTCTCTCTCTCTCTCTCTCTCTCTCTCTCTCTCTCTCTCTCGTTTTCTCCACTCATTTTCTGTCTAATATTTCCTCAAAGTGCGTATCATCAGTAATTTTCGGGGATTATTGCCACTTTTTTACTCTTCGTTGCGTGGGAAGAAGATACGAAGATAGATGATGATGAAGAAGAGAGAGAGGAGGAAGGGGAAGAAGTGAGGAAGAGTGGAGTTTGCTCTTTCTTGTGGATAATGTTGGTGGTTTCAGATTTTTCCCTTCATAATGGTAGTGCGGGGAAGACAGGAGGGAAGTAGGAGATAGTAGAGAAAGGGAGAAAAGAGGGAAGATGTAGAGGGAAGGTGTAGAGGAGTGAAAGAATAGCGTTGTTGTTTACTGAATATTCAAAGTCAATTTTTTTTAATGTTATTTTATCTCTATCTTAATTTTGCCTTGTTACTGTCGCGCCTCTCGTCTTCATTTATTTCCATGTGTCATTTACCAGAGTTTCAAGTACATTAGTTTGCATTTCATATTTTATTCATATTGCCTCATTGCAGAGTCACCAAATATTCTCTCTCTCTCTCTCTCTCTCTCTCTCTCTCTCTCTCTCTCTCTCTCTCTCTCTCTCTCTCTCTCTCTCTCTCTCTCTCTCTCTCTCTCTCTCTCTCTCTCTCATCTCTCTTACTTCATTTTCATATATTCAAGTACATAATTATATTTTGTTTCTTCTCCTTCCCTCCTCCCATCCCTGCTTTGCTCCCTGCTGTTATACTATTACCCTGATTTTTTTAGTTTTATTGCAAAAAATAAATAAATAAATAAATAACTTTAAGCCAGCAAAGTGACTCGTGTGGCATAGCTCACCTATGTTCCTTGATGCAGAATGTTGTGTACGCTTCAGGTCATCTTAACCCTCTATATCCCGTGGCTGTCTTGTCTTCTTATTGGAGTTGATATTATATGTTTTTAATAAGTTTCACGGGTGCTGTCTTTAAATCAATGAGCTTTGTGTTGTGTATAATATAATTCTCTATCTGGAAGTGTCTAGTTTTGTACGATTTCAAGCTGGAATAGACTGATTTGATATGTTTAAAGAAGCCACCTGGATTTTAAGTGTTAATACGGAAAGGATACTGAAAAAATAAATGAGGTGAAGTATGTAGATTAGCCAAACTGATACCAAGACTATATGAAAATTTTATAAGGGGAGGATAAGAAGAGACCTAATTATAACATTTAACATCTTGAAAATATTTAAGGACGTAAACTTAGGAGACTTTCTTTTTCTATGTAGGAGGTGCACCGGCCAAGGGTAACAAAATTAGAAGAAAAAAAAAGCCCTCTGAAAAAAAAAGATCCACTGAAAAATTGGCTTAGAGTTAAAAAAAAAAGGCGGATTGATAAAAGTCCCATTGAAAGAAAAGGCTCACTGGTAAAAAAATAAATAAATAAACAATTAACTGTTCACATATCATAGGAATCACATCTCCAAAAATTTACCTGGGAAATATCTTGAAACTGATGAAGTCGAGTAGTTTTCCTGTAGATTTATCATTGCTGGGTTCATCCTCTCTTAACGTTCACACCGTAAACATCTCTGCATAGACATAGAAAAAGGGAAATAATATGGTGTTAATTATATCTTCTGTAGAAAAAGAGACAGAAAGTGTAATTAATTTTGTCTTGTCTAGAAAAGAGAGAGAGAAAATATGGAGATAACTTCGTCTTACATAGGAAAAGAGAAAATGTGGAGTTAATTTCGTCTTATCCAGAAAAAGAGACAGTTTAGAGTTAATTTTGTCTCGTCTCGGCTACATACTAGATATTTAATTAAGACACTATTACTAAAATATGTCTAGAAAATTGTTGGTGATTATGGGAGAATTGATTTACCAGTGAAAGGGTTAATAGTTGATTAAAACTGACTTTTCTCGAGCGTGAACGTGATAATAATTTTTTTTTCAATTCAAGTTCCTGTTGTCACTGTTCGTTTCAGACCAGTTATTTATTCATTTACTTATTTATTTACATATTAATTTATTCATTCATTTATTTTTTTATGACTGGGACAATTTTCTTTTTTTATCAAACTCGTAATTTTCATATCAGTCGCGATCGTGAAGTTTGCTCATCTTGACAAGAAACGTTCCTCTGAAAACTGAGAACATAATAAAATAAGGAGATCGCAGATTACCTGGTGGTCTGCATCAAGGAATTTCTTAGCGCATAAACTTTCCATCTGCCGTCATTACCCAGAAATTTAGCCAATCTCCGGTTCAAACTATCTAACACGCACTAACTTATACCTCGCTCTTCGTTAATTAGTTCCAGCCACGTACAGACAATACACACAACTCAGAGGAAACGCTTCTCTGTACGGTTCAGCTTCGTAAATTCCACTCACGAAGAACTACTCAATGAAAACTTTACCCGAAAATGCTCCTCCTTAGTAAATTTCCCCAAAGTAACACAACATAAAGTATCATACGAGGCTCTGTGTATTCTGTAAAAGATCTGGTTGGTGAAATGTTCAAGGCCGGAAATTTATGTGGGTGAACTTGCAGTATAAGAACCAAGAGCATGTTTCCCTTTAAGTAAATTTCCCCAACATCACGTAACATAACATACTACGAGAAGATCTATTCTGTAAGAGGTCTGGTTAGTGAAATAGCCAAATGTTCATGGAGGAAATTTGCGTTGGTGAACTTGCAGTATAGGGGACGGAGAGGCTAACGAAGACCTGTAGTTGTGTTGCCATTTGTGCCTCCTTTGCAATCCTTTGTAATGCTGCTGCTTTTGTCATTCCTTTACTGTCATTATTACTATCCCTGGCCAGCGGGGAGCGTAAGCATGTAGGCGTCCTCCCTTCCAGCCCTGTGTAGTCTGTTGCTCCTCTTATTCATCACAATATAGACTGTTATGTTTTTTTTTTCTTTTCATTTTGTGTTTTTGTGCCAGTAGCCTGTCTCGTCTTTTTTTTCAGTGCTCTCTCTCTCTCTCTCTCTCTCTCTCTCTCTCTCTCTCTCTCTCTCTCTCTCTCTCTCTCTCTCTCTCTCTCTCTCTCTCTCTCTCTCTCTCTCTCTCTCTCTCACCACGTATTCTCAGTCCCTCTTGTATCTTACGTCATTCCCACACCGCACATTTCTTACCTCTCGCTCTCTCTCCCTCACTCCCCCTTTAGGCTTAGTTAGGTTAGGTCAAGAGAGCTTACCTGTACTCACCCTTTGCCCCTCGGCAGCTACGGACCACCTCACCTACCGCTACGCGTGCTGGGACCTGGCGCACGTGGGGGCTGTTGGGGAGAGTGTGCTGCACTTGTGTGTCTTGAACGCCACTTCCGTCCACAATGACTTGGCCAAGAGACTTATCAGGCACTTCCCGAACCTAATCAACGACATCTACCTGTGTGATGAGTATTACGGTACGTGAATGGGGGAGTTAGAGATGGTTATTGGTGCTGAAGGTGAAGGAAAGGTGAGGTGGAGGGCTGGATGTTGAAGGGAAATGTGTTGAGGTTGTTGGTGAATGTCTGGTAAGTGAAGGAAGAGTAAGGTGAAGTGTAGGAGGTTATAGGAAGTAATTTATGTAGAGGTTTAGTGTGATAATTACGAAGGGAATGTAAGATGAGGTGTATAAGATTAAATGAATAAATGTAGAGACTGAGTTAATGAACGCCAAGTAGGTGAAGGGAAGATAAAGTGATGTATAAGAGGTTAAAGAAAGGTACATAGAGATTTAATCTGACTATTGGATAGGTGAAGGGGAAGAAACGTAAAGTGAAGTAAGGTATTGAAAGGCTGTAGATGTTGAGCCTGATAACTAGGTAAGGTGAAGTGAAGGTAGTGGCGCGGAGTTGAGTTTCAGGAAGCGAGTAACTTAAGCTGTGAAGTGGAGAGCTGAGCGTACTGTCATCGTGAAGGCTTGGAGTTTGCGCAGGGTGGTGCAGAGTGGTGACGAAGCAGAGACAGCAGGAATGTAGGGCACAGCAGGATGACGGAAACTGGCAGGGGTCACCAGGACAGTATGTGTGGCGATAATCTTTTTGCCGACAAGGTAGATGAAACCTGTATGTGTCACTTGTAGATAAATGTCCGAGGTGGTTATTGAGATGAAAAGATGACGGTAGTGGAACAAGTAACAGGAGTGATGGGCGGTGTGTGTGTGTGTGTGTGTGTGCGACTGCAAAGACAAAGGCATGGCATCGTTGAGGCCATTGGAGGACAAGTAGTAGCATAACATGCCCAGGGAGACAGTTCAGTACACAGGCGGTGCAGTAGTGACGGTGGTGGCGTAGGATAGCAAGCAAAAAATAAATAAAAAAAAGAAAAAATAAATAAGTAATAAATAATAATAATAATAATAATAATAATAATAATAATAATAATAATAATAATAATAATAAATAGAAAATAAATAAACATAATAAATAAAATAAAGTCAAATAAATTAATTGATAAATAAATAGAGAAAAAAATAAATAAATAACTGTACTCCACAATATATAAAAGTGCAATATTCACAAGCCACTGATTAACATGCAAAAATATACGTCTGAAAGGTACGCAAACTGTTGGTGTAAAATCAGAAGGAAGAGTTTGTCACTTGTTGCAAACGAAAACAAAACCAGAATAAAATGTAAATAGAAATGTGTGTGTATGTGTGTGTGTGTGTGTGTGTGTGTGTAAAACTGTGACCGCGTACCACAGAAAATAGCACGTTCAAAGAAATAAACAAATGTACACTGAAAATATGCATCCATTAGCTACGAGGTGAGTGAAGGCCGTGTTGCTTCAGGGCACATCACACAACACAACACAGACGGGTGCTACAACATTTTGAAGAGGATGACGCCGCTACGAACCACAAACATAGCGTCATGCGGGAGCCAATCACAGCACGCGTAAAACAGCACACCCAATAGGAGGCCAGCGAGAACACTGACATCACGGAGACGCTGAGACCGCATAGGGAAAATGTAAAGAAAAAAAAAAAAGAGCGAGACTATTTGCGTCAGATAATATAAGAGAATTCTGGAAGGTTTTGAAATTTTGGAAGATTTAACAGGTTTGGAAGGTTTGGAAGGCTTGAAAGATTTGGAATATTTTGAAGGTTTGACAGGTTTGGAAGGTTTGACAGGTTTGGAAGGTTTGGCAGGTTTGGAAGGTTTGACAGGTTTGGAAGGTTTGACAGGTTTGGAAGGTTTGGCAGGTTTGGAAAGTTTGACAAGTTGGAAGGTTTGGAAGGTTTGGCAGGCTTGAAAGGTCTGGCAGATTTGGAAGGTTTGGCAGGTTTGGAAGGTTTAGCAGGTTTGGAAGATTTGGTATATAAAAAAGGCTTGAAAGATTTGGAATATTTGGAAGGTTTGACAGGTTTGGGAGGTTTGGCAGGTTTGGAAGGTTTGTCTGGCTTGGAAGGTTTGGCAGGTTTGGAAGGTTTGGCAGGTTTGGAAGGTTTGACAGGTTTGGAAGGTTTGACAGGTTTGGAAGGTTTGGCAGGTTTGGAAAGTTTGACAAGTTGGAAGGTTTGGAAGGTTTGGCAGGCTTGAAAGGTCTGGCAGATTTGGAAGGTTTGGCAGGTTTGGAAGGTTTAGCAGGTTTGGAAGATTTGGTATATAAAAAAAGGCTTGAAAGATTTGGAATATTTGGAAGGTTTGACAGGTTTGGAAGGTTTGGCAGGTTTGGAAGGTTTGTCAGGCTTGGAAGGTTTGACAGGTTTGGAAGGTTTGGCAGGTTTGGAAGGTTTGGAAGGTTTGGCAGGCTTGAAAGGTCTGGCATGTTTGGAAGGATTGACAGGTTTGGAAGGTTTGGTAGGTTTGGAAGGTTTGAAAAGATTGATTGGTTTGGAAGGTTTGGAAGATTTAGGACTGACAGATTTGAAAAGCTTATTTACTCGTATGGATCCTGAACAGAGTATATATATAAGAGGATCACGTGACATGTAACAGTTATTTCCCCTGACGAAAGATAAAAAAAAAAAAAGAAAGAAAGAATGATCATTAGTCGCCTGTTCCATTCATTGCTCACCTAAATGCTAAATTTACCGAAAAAAAAAGAAAAAAAACTAAAGATTCTACTTATTTCCACATGAACTTCGCTAAATTCAAGACTACAATACACTTGCTATTAGAAAATGAATCAAACATCTAATAAGCATAGGAATGTGGAGACGAACAGGGCAACAAATACTTCTTACGTGCATTTTGAAAAGCAGGCCAGTCAAACAAGTACTGGAATTCGTCTCCACGTCATTCATACAATAGAATGTACTATAGAGATAAGCTGACGATTTGCAAAGATGTGGAGCTGCTGAGGGTGGCGCGGCGATGGTGTGAAGGAGGCGAGGAAGCAAAAATAGGCACCAGAATATATAGGAGACTCTGGCACACGGGAATCAAGTCACAAAGGCATCGTGTGAATGGTACAATAAAACTGCACTGATTTCTTGCGATAAGCTGCCTTTTTTTATATATACATAAGAAGGACACTGGCCAAGGACAACAAAAAGAGTGAAAAAAAAAAGGCTCACTGTGAATGCCAGTTCCAAAAGAGAGGTTAAAAATCACTCAAAATTGAAGGTATAGAAAAAAAAAATGTGTGAAACAAGCCTAAAGAAAGAAGAGGAAGAAAGAAAAGGATTAATAACATCGTACATAATTAACGTGAATAGAATAATTAAAGGAGAGAGGGAATAGTCGCAAAATTAAAGCAGAGTAGGTGAAAGAAAAAAAAAAGAATGAAGTGAGGAAGAAAGGTAGACAAGGGGGAGGCAATGGGAAAAGAGGCAAGAATTAAGACCAGAGGAGTGAAAGAGTTTGCAAAGAGTAAGTGGTTTGTAGAGGAAAGGAGGGCAAGGACAGGGTGCAATGAAATAAAGTAGAGAGGTGGACAACAGGGGAAGCATGAGAAAAAAAAACAGAAGAAAAGGAGGAGAAAAAATAGGACAAGAACGGAAGGGAAACTAGAGATGTGAGGATAGAGTAAAGCAAGTGAGGAGGGGAAGAAATAAAGGAAACAGAGGAAACGATGCAAGAAGGAAAAAAAGTAATAAAAGCACTTGAAAGGAAGAGAGAGAGAGAGAGAGAGAGAGAGAGAGAGAGAGAGAGAGAGAGAGAGAGAGAGAGAGAGAGAGAGAGAGAGAGAGAGAGAGAGAGACGAATAGACTGGAGAGAGGGAGAAATAAGGTAGGAATGCAAATGATGGCAAGAATTTCACTTCCACCACTACCAGAGAGAGAGAGAGAGAGAGAGAGAGAGAGAGAGAGAGAGAGAGAGAGAGAGAGAGAGAGAGAGAGAGTCGAAATATTGAAGAAGGAACATTATTCAGGGAGGTAAAGTCACACTGGTTCAGAGGAGGATCAGCGGAAGGCCAGCTGGCTTTGAGGTGTCTGGCTAAGTTTTCACCTGTCAGGCAAGATTGATTCCCAGTGATTCAGGTAAAATTGAAGAATCCACGTGATTTAAGTGACCTCAGACTGCAGGGCCGAGGGGTGGGGGGAAAGGATGGACAATAGGAGGAGGAGGAGCTGGAGAAAGAGCTGGAGGAGAAAGAGGAGAAAGATGAGTGATAAACGAGAGAAAACTGTAAAAATGAAGTTCTTATGAATCAGATGAGAAGCTAAAAAAATCTTGCTAGAGAGAGAGAGAGAGAGAGAGAGAGAGAGAGAGAGAGAGAGAGAGAGAGAGAGAATTCTCATGTATCAAACTGATTTACCGTCATCTTTTTTTTTTGTCCTCTTCATCACCACCTTTCCTTCCCTCTCCGTTCACACCACCCTTCTTTTCTCCACCACCTCTTCTTTCCTTACCCTTCACACCACAACTCTCTCTCCCTTTCTCTCTCTTCCAAACCCTTCCTACTCTTCATTCCCTGCACCACTCCGGCCTGCTTTCTTCCTCCAGTAGTTAGGTGGAATAGAGTAATCAAACAGCTTAGATAGGACTTAAGGTTCCGTTACAGTTTGTTATCCTTTGTAAGCCTCTGTAATCCTTCACCGCGCAGGGGAGAGCGTCCTTCACATCGCCATAGTGAACGAGGATCCTTCCATGGTTAAGTTCCTGCTGGACAACGGCGCTAACTACCACGAGCGCTGCCTGGGGAACTTTATGTGTGCCGAGGACCAGAAGACCTCAAGAATGGACTCTTTGGACCATGAGTGGGTGGACCTGTGCGTGCAGACCAACTATGAGGGGTGAGTGAAGGGAGTCTTTGGTTGAGTGTGGGTGAAAAGTGGGCTTCGTATGAGGGTGAGTGTGAGATGAGGGTTTACAGTGAAGGTGAGTGTGACTGATATGAGTGTAGAGTGTGATGATGAGTGTGAGTAAATCGAAAGTGTAGAGTTAGATTGAGTGTAGATTGCAGGAGATTGAGTGCGATTAAACTGAGAGCTTAGGTTGCGTGAGCCTGAGTGAGTGAGTGTAAGTTGCGCAAAGCTGAATGTAAGTAATTTAAGTGTAGATTACTTGAGGGTGAGTGTGAGTGAAGTGGGAGTGTAGATGTTATGTGGATTGGTGAGAGAGAGAGAGAGAGAGAGAGAGAGAGAGAGAGAGAGAGAGAGAGAGAGAGAGAGAGAGAGAGAGAGAGAGAGAGAGAGAGAGAGAGAGAGAGAGAGAGAGAGAGAGAGAGAGAGAGAGAGAGAGAGAGAGAGAGAGAGAGAGAGAGAGAGAGAGAGAGAGAGAGAGAGAGAGAGAAATGCAATAAAGGATACATTAAAAGTTGAACATAAACGAAAATTGAAATAGAAATATGGCAAGTGTCTTGTTATTGTGTATATGTGTCTATTGGAGGGCTTACCTGTGTCTGTCTGCAAGTATGTATGTATGTATGTATGTGTCTATCTATCTATCTCTGTCTATCTATTTATCTTTATTTATTTATCTGTCTGTCTGTCTGTGCGTCTATCTGTCTGTCTATCTATAGTGTATTTAAATTTCTGTCATTTTGTTTCCTTGCATATTTATTCCTTCTCTCTCTCTCTCTCTCTCTCTCTCTCTCTCTCTCTCTCTCTCTCTCTCTCTCTCTCTCTCTCTCTCTCTCTCTCTCTCTCTCTCTCTCTCTCTCTCTCTCTCTCTCTCTCTCTCTCTCTTTCTGCATGGTTATGTAACTATCATTTAATTATATACTTTGTTAATTCATGTCCTTTGTGTATATTTCCTATCTTTGTTATTTTCTCTTTCCTTCACCTGATCTTCATATATCCTTTGTGTTCATATTGTTGTTCACTCATTCGTGCATTCATTTCTCTCCCGTTGTTTTCACTGTGTTTTATTTCATCATTTATGACTTTTTGTTTCAATTTCACATGATTTTTTAAAATTATCGTTTATCATAGTTTATTCATGTGTATTTTTGTGTTATATTCTCATTTCTCCTTGAGTGCTGTGAAATATTTCATCTATATAAAATCTCTCTCTCTCTCTCTCTCTCTCTCTCTCTCTCTCTCTCTCTCTCTCTCTCTCTCTCTCTCTCTCTCTCTCTCTCTCTCTCACTCCCCTTCCCTTCCCTACAACTCTCACTATAACCACGTTTTCTTTACCCCCGTCACTCACAGCTACGTGTATTGGGGGGAGTACCCGCTCAGTTTCGCCGCCTGTCTGGGGCAGGAGGAGTGTTACCGGCTCATCCTGGCGAAGGTAAGGACTGAGAGGGCGAGGTAAGCGAGGTGCAGATGTATTTTTGTTGGTGGTTGTGGTGGTAGTAGTGGTGGTGGTAGTAGTAGTAGTAGTAGTAGTTATAGTGGTGCTTGTTATTAAAATGGTGGTTGTGGTTCTGGTTGTAGTGGCAATGATATGGTGTAGTAGTGGTAGTAGTAGTAGTAGTAGTAGTAGTAGTAGTAGTAGTGGTAGTGGTGGTGGTGTTTGTTATTGTGAGCGTTGTGAAGGTTGACGTGGAAGAAAACAGGAGGAGGAGGAGGAGGAAGAGGAAGAGGAGAAGGAGGAGGAGAAGGAGGAGGAGGAGGAGGAAGACGAGGAGGAGGAGGAGGAGGAAGACGAGGAGGAGAAGGAGGAGGAGGAAGAGGAGACGATAATAAAAGGTAAGGTTTAGTGAGGAGGAAGAGAAGGAGGATTAAGATAAGGAAAAATAGCCAATAAAATGATGAAGCAGAGAAAATGGAAGAGGAGGAGGAGAAAAAAAGGAAAAAAAGAAATACAAGATGATGATGATGATGATGATGAATAGGAACACGAGTCAATCCTGATGTAAAAGGAAATATATAAAGGAAGAAAAGGAGGAGGAGAAAGAGGGAGAGGAGAGAAAGGGAGAAGAGGAGGAGGAGGAAGATGGAAGGAAACGTGGGTTAATCAAATCCAAATGTAAGAGAGAGAGAGAGAGAGAGAGAGAGAGAGAGAGAGAGAGAGAGAGAGAGAGAGAGAGAGAGAGAGAGAGAAAATGTTGAAGAGGAGAAGGAGGACGAGAAGGATGGGGACAAAAAAAAGAAAAAAAAAGGGATGGAACTGAGAAGGAACAGAAAGACGGTAGAGAAAAGAGAGAGTTAAGAAATGGGACAATGAGATAAGAAATGGAAAAATTGAGCTATAAATAAGTACAAATGGCGAGGCAAGGAAGCGAACAAGGGAAACAGAGACAAATGCAGGAAATATTACACAACAACGGATATGGGAGAAAAAATGTGAAGTGGACACGATAAATAACAAAAAGGAGGAAAAAAAGAATAGGAAAGAAAAAAAAGTAATAATTTTACTGAAAGATTGAATAAAAAATAAATAAACAAGGGGAAGGGAAAGGAAAGGAAGGGAAGAGAAGAGAAGGAAAAAAGTTTACCTTTAAATGACCGCTGCACTTTGTCCCAGAGAGAGAGAGAGAGAGAGAGAGAGAGAGAGATAAAGTGAAGGGCAAAGTTAGGAAAAGGGAAGATAAAAATATGTAAAGAAAAAAGATGTGAACGAGATAAAAGAGCAAGAGTGTAAATGGAATAGAGATGGACCCGAAAAGAAAGAAGAAAAAAATAAGAGTAAAAAAAATGTGAGAGAGAGAGAGAGAGAGAGAGAGAGAGAGAGAGAGAGAGAGAGAGAGAGAGAGAGAGAGAGAGAGAGAGAGAGAGAGAGAGTAAAGATGCACAGGAAAGGGATAAATGAGAGAAGAGTTGGAGGGAGGGAAAGAAAGAGATGGCAGAGGAAATTACGGAAGGAAAGACAGATGAAGCGTAAGACAGGAAGGAAGAAGTAGAGCAGGTGAAGATAATAACAAGTAAGGAGTAAGAAAGGAAGAGGAAGTAAAAAAAAAAAGATGAAGATAGAATAGGTGAAGAGAAAAACAAGGAGGAAGCAGGAGGAAGAACGTGTGGAAGTAAAACACCTTCTTCTCGACACTTGGGAATAGTAAATGTCTTTGTAACTTTACCTGTCTGTTCCTGATATCTTTCCTTACCTGTCTCTTCCTGATATCTTACCTGGCCTGTCGCTTCTCACCTTTTTGGTTGTACATGTGGATTTTCTTTCTGTTCACCTACTCGTCTGCTTGAAATCTTATGTGGGAAGTGAGTGGAATGGATGAACAGATGAATAATTGAGAGTTTCTTACCTGTGTTTACCTGGACTTTTCTTTCTTACTGGGTTTATTGAGTCATATTTAAAGCATTGCATGGATGAATGAAAAGTGGACTGGTAGATGAAGTGAAGAGTGCCTTTATATTAATATGGAGTGATGCATTTAATATTGATGTGGATTGGTGGATGAACAGGGAGGGACGCTTCAAAATAAGGAGTAAACTAGAAGACATTTGGCTCAAGTGTGTGATGGTAACAGTGAATGGACGGACGAGAGTACAGTGAGGAATACATGAAGATAAAGAAAATACATCATAAGACTTTGGATGAGGTGGACAAACATAACAGTGAATGGACGGACGGAATTATAGCGAGGAATACATGAAGATATAAACCACAAAGCATGTAGATCCGCGGCAAGAGAACCATCACTACAACACAGATATCCGATAGAGGTATCAGTATTACCTTTACGTATTAATGGCCATGAATCATACACTACCTCTGCTACTACTGAACCCTGTGCGTGTGTGTGTGCGTGTGTGTGTGTGTGTGGTAGGAAACAACGCAGTAATACAAGAGTTTCCACGTTTCCTCTTCCCTCTATAAGATGCAAATCAGTAGGGAAAGTGAGAGAATAATGTTGAATATATTATAGAAGAGGAGGAGGAGGAGGTAGAGCATAAGGATGAGGGCCAGCAGGAAGTGAACGTGGAGGTAGAGGAAGAGTAGGAGGAGGAGGAGGAGGAGGAGGAGGAACACATAAGAACACAAATGAAGTCCAAGCAGCAGCAAACCTGTTGGTCCTTTCGGGTCCGCTTGTAGGGAGAAATATGATAGCATGGACGAAGAGGAAGGAAGGGAAAGAACAGGAGACGAAAAAAGAAAGAAAGAAAGGAAAAAAAGATGATGATGATGATGAGATAGAGTAAGAGGAGAAGAAGAAAGAGGACAATTAGATGGTTCAAAGTCGAAAGAAAATATGCATAGAAAACAAACAAACAAACAAAACAGCAGGCCAAAAAAAAAAGACAAA
>NC_087172.1:4407500-4417500 GCF_035594125.1 Scylla paramamosain | reverse complement strand
AGAATGACAATGTTTCCACCCCTCAAGGAATATTAAAAGCGAATTATTTCTTATACATGTATGTACTTTTCTCTCTCAAAGGAAAGAATTAAATCACTAACACACAAAATCAAAGCTTAGACCCTTTTTTCCCATTTCTCGTCTCATTTTGCCTATTTTTCCTTGCATCTCCTCACGCCACCTATGCCCAGCTTCTTTTCCCTCTCCTGTCCTTTCCCCTCCTATAGATCCTGTTGCCCAGCCCTCCCTTCCAGTCCTTCCCGCCCTTGGCATCAGCTTTATAGTTAGTGTTTCTGCTTCCGCGCGAGTCCCCGCCGCACCAGAGAAAACTGTCTTTTTGTAGCGGTAACGTTTATTTCTTCATTATAGAGCGCTCTCTCTCTCTCTCTCTCTCTCTCTCTCTCTCTCTCTCTCTCTCTCTCTCTCTCTCTCTCTCTCTCTCTCTCTCTCTCTCTCTCTCTCTCTCTCTCTCTCTCTCTGTGTGTGTGTGTGTGTGTAGGAGGGGCACCGGTCAAGGACAACAAAAATTGCAAAAAAAAAAAAAAGTCCTACTGAGGTGCCGGTGCCCGAACAGAGTCAAAAGTGTTAGTCAAAAATACAGGATAAGTGTCTTGAAACCTCCCTCTTGAAAGAGTTCAAGTCACAGGAAGGTGGAAATACAGAAGCAGGCAGGGAGTTCCAGAGTTTAACATAGAAAGGGATGAATGATTGAGAATACTAGTTAACTCTTGCATTAGAGAAGTGGACAAAATAGGGGTGAGAGAAAGGAGAGAGTCTTGTGCAGCGAGGCCACGGGAGGAGGGGAGGCATGCAGTTAGCAAGATCAGAAAAGCAATTGTCATGAAAACAGCGGTAGAAATAGCAAGAGATGGAACACTGCGGCGATGAGAAAGAGGCTGAAGACAGTCAGTTAGGGGAGAGAAGCTGATAAGACGAAAATCTTTTGATTCCACCCTGTCTAAAAGAACGGTATGAGTGGAACCCCCCCTCCACAATTACATGTGAAGCATACTCCATACATGGACGGATAAGGCCCCTGTACAGAGATAGAAACTAGGAGGGTGAGAAAAACTGGCGGAGATGACTCAGAACGCCTAACTTCATAGAAGCTGTTTTAGTTGGAGATGAGATAGGAGGTTTCCAGTTGAGATTATAAGTAAAGGACAGCCCGAGGATGTTCAGTGTAGAAGAGGAGGGACAGTTGAGTGTCATAGAAGAAGAGGCGATAGTTGTCTGGAAGGTTGTGTCGAGTTGATAGATGTAGGAATTGAGTTTTTGAAGCACTGAAAATTACTAAGTTTGTTCTGCCCCAATCATAAATTGTAGAGAAACTAGAAGTCAGGCGTTCTGTAGCTTCCCTGCGTGAACTGTTTACCATGAAGGGTCGGATGTCGACGAAAAGTCGTAGAAACGTGCATGGTGACATCATCAGCGTAGGAGTGAATAGGACCCTGAGGAACACCACTGTTAATAGATTTAGGAGAAGAACAGTGACCGTCTACCACAGCAGCAATAGAATGGTCAGAAAGGAAACTTCAGATGAAGTTACAGAGAGAAGAATAGAAGCCGTAAGAGGGTAGTTTGGAAATCAGATCTTTGTGCCAGACTCTATCAAAACCTTTTGATAAGTATAAAGCAACAACAAAAGTTTCACCAAAATCTCTGAAAGAAGATGACCAAGACTTGGTAAGGAAAGCCAGATCATCACTACAGCGGCCTTGACGGAACCTATGCTGGCGATCAGATAGAAGGTTGTGAAGTAATAGATATTTAAGAATCTTCCTGTTGAGGATAGATTAAAAAATTTAGATAGGCAGGAATTTAAAGTAGTAGTTTGATGGTATGGTAGTTTGAGGTATTAGAACTGTCATCCTTTTTAGGAACAGGCTGAATGTAGGCAAACTTTCAGCAAGAAGGAAAGGTAGATGTTGATAGACAGAGTTGAAAGAGTTTGACTAGGCAAGGTGTAAGCACAGAGGCGCAGAAAAGGGGCTACTTTCAGTTGCCTCAGACACCTGTGTGTTTTAATGAGGAAAAGAAGATGAGGTTTAGTAGAGGAGAGGTGGTGTTCTACAGACTGAAAATTAGATCTAAGACTACGAATGTTGCAGACGTTAATGAAGAAAAATTCAAAGTGGGTGTCAAGAAACTTAGGGTCGATACCAGAAGAGCAGTTCGACCTGGATAAATTTATGGTCCCTTCCATAGATGGGGACTCCGAGGCTGGTGTAGGAATCGCCATGATAATTTTTAATTTCGAATGAAGAGTGTGTGTGTACGAGTAACCAGGTGCATGTAGTTTTATGTGAAGGAAAAGAGTTGTCTTTAGAGGGCAGGCTGTGACTGCACCCTTGTGTTGTGAGACACAAAGGGAAACGTTCAGTGAGGTCACAGCTGGGTTTAATGATAGGTTAACAGCACTCCCTGATCCACTGCTTTACACCTCACTGGGAGTAATTATCGCTTCAGGAAGTGTCTACTGCCTCCTCCTACTAAATGTGTGTGTGTGTGTGTGTGTGTGTGTGTGTGTGTGTGTGTGTGTGTGTGTGTGTGTGTGTGTGTGTGTGTGTGTGTGTGCGTGCGCGCGCGCGCGCGCGTGCGTGCGTGCGTGCGCTTGTCGAGTTTATGAAGTTGGTCGCGTTTTCAAAACCGGAATCAAATAAATGGGAAAATAAACATCGGGCGCAGCATAAATATTGTAGTAGACGTGCATGAATCAAAGGCCGCCACTCGGGTACAAAAATTATAAGGACCTTTGTTTTTCATAGTGTGCCTCTGAAATAAAAGCAGGAACGTACTGTGTGTAAGTGCTTTGTCGTGTCCTTTCCGTTTTTATCGGCTGTAAAAAATCCTGCACTCTTTTTAACTTCGTAGTGTAAAATTGGTAAAATTTTTACTTTGGTATGTAAGACTGGTAAAAATAGAAAAGAAAAAGAAAGTCGAGCTGGCAGTAAAGATTATTTAAGTAAAACATAAAAAAAATTTCTGGTAGTGTAAAACAAGTAAAGTAAAAAGAAATAAAGATACCACGTCGTGAAAGATGTTTTAGGAAAATACCTTGACTGGCAGTGTAAGGCAAGTGTGGTTAAATTTTATCTAACAATGGAAGACAAACAAGTAAAGTAAGAAGTTTATCTGGGAATGTAAAGCTAGTAAGGTAATGTTTTATGTTTATCCAGCTCTTTAATGCAAGTAAGATTAAAAGTTTATCAACCTCTAAGGCAAGTGAGAGAAAAAAGAAAAAAAAGCCAAGCAAGTCGATAGTGTGTAGGTAACATATCCACTAATTAACTGATAACCTCACTACCTTCCTACTTGTTGTGTCACCTGTTTATCTATGTGACTTAAACGCTACTAATTAATTAACAGATTTGCTACTTACGCACCGCCTTATCTTCCTCACACTACTTATCTATTTGCTCCTTTATCCACCTTAATCACTATAGAAAAGGAAACGAAGCCAGAAAATATAATAAGATAGTTAGGATGAAAGAAGAAAGTGAACAGACTTGTATAGAAGAAGAAGAAGAAGAAGAAGAAGAAGAGAGAGAGAGAGAGAGAGAGAGAGAGAGAGAGAGAGAGAGAGAGAGAGAGAGAGAGAGAGAGAGAGAGAGAGAGAGAGAGAGAGTTGAGA
Organism: Scylla paramamosain; assembly: GCF_035594125.1. Taxonomy (NCBI): domain Eukaryota; kingdom Metazoa; phylum Arthropoda; class Malacostraca; order Decapoda; family Portunidae; genus Scylla; species Scylla paramamosain. Next base: position 4,413,866 of record NC_087172.1, on the reverse strand, counting down.
AAAATGGAAATATGGAAGAGATAGAGGAAAAAGGAAGGACACATCAATAAAGAAAAATGAATAGGAAGGTAAGAGAGTGGAGAAAGCAAAGAACATTTTAATAAATAGGAGAGGGACAAGAACAGAGAAAAATGGATTGGGAGTCAGATGAAGAGAGGGAGCTGAGAGAACAGAAATGACTTTTGATTTGTATTGAAAGACTGAAGCACACGGTGAAGTGAGCTGACAAACTCTGCTAATTTAACTAAGCTCCCTTCGAATTCTACATACACGTGCCTGCATATTTATTAACACTGACTGATTAAGGTAACGGGGAGAAATAGCACTGTAAATTAATATAAGGGATTCCAATTAATGGCACCAGGAATTTCCATAACTTACGTATATGTTAGTACTTATTTTGACGGCTTTACTGATGCGTTGCGTTGTGTTTCAGGGCGCCAACCCGGATCTGCAGGACACGAACGGCAACACAGTGACGCACATGATGGTGATCTACGACAAGATGGTGAGAGAGAGAGAGAGAGAGAGAGAGAGAGAGAGAGAGAGAGAGAGAGAGAGAGAGAGAGAGAGAGAGAGAGAGAGAGAGAGAGAGATTAGTTACACAGATTAGTTCTGATCATTATTTTTCTACATTGAGGTAATAAAGAATACATGACTAACCTAACACCTCACCTGCCTTGTGTGACGCAGTTCCCGGTATCGCCTTCAGGAGGAGCTTCTGCTAATATTTTCCATCTCCTTTGCTTCATTTGCCACATGTCCTCAAGCAGCAGGCTTATGGAAAGACGCCTAATCACTCCTAATCTACTAAAGGAGACGTCACGTGAACGTAATCCATTTATAAGCGGCGCAAGACTGGCCTCAGGTGATATACAGGTGACGGTACACTGGTCTCAGGTAATCTACAGATGACAATACACTGTCCTCAGGTGACTTACAGATGACACTACATTTGCCTCAGGTGCTCTACAGGTGACGTCACAAGGGCCTCATGTGATCTATAGATGACATTACGCGGGGCTCGGGTACTCTACAGGTGACACAACTTTCACGAAGGCTGATATAATTAGCCTTAATGGAGGATCACGCCGCTGGGTCACACCTGCAGCAACCTCTCATCCCACTCTCAACTGATCTATAAATGATATCACTTGGTAATCTAATATTTTTCCTCAGCGTCGCGCCGCGGGGTCACATTTATCACAGCCGGCTGGGAAGTCTTTATCCAGTATTGCTTGATCTCCACACATGCCTCGCTGACAGGAACGCCTCACGGTCAGGATAATGTTGTTTTGTAATTGTCGCGGATGCTAGATACGGTAATGCCGGCCCCTGCCACACATGGTCGCCGGCGCCGTAATGTTATCGCGTGCACGTACCCGCGCTGCTAATTACATTTAAGCGTCGTGTGTATTTTTTCAGTGTGTTGTGGCATTCAGCGGCGGCGACCCGTTGCCTTTATCGCCGCTAATATTCGGCAGGACGCGGACGAGATACGTTATCAGCACCGCGCTCCTGGGCTTAAAAGAAATCAGGAAATCAGAGGGAGTGAAAGGCGAAAGGCAAAGGAATGCGCATAAAACATTTGCTTCGTTTACTTAAAGCTTTCATTTTTAAGTCATTATGAAATACTTGTTTGTTTTTTCATCTCTCACAGCACCCTCTCCTCCCCACCCTCTCAGGTATCATACAAGCCTCACTCTAGTTTCCCCACGCCCTCATCTTGTATCTCAGCGCGCCTTCCTATTCACTCTCATCCCAGTCTTTCACTCTTCCATCTAGTTTCCCTCAGCGTCCCTCACTTCCTAGAACATCTTCTCATCTTTAATCCCTCTTCCTTACATAATTCATCTTCCTTACCATCCCCGTCTCTTTTTCATTATCTTCATTACCTTCTTCACAATCTCCTTATAATCTCGGCTTTCTCTTTTACAATTCCCAGTTCCTCATGATAATCTGTCTCCCTGCCTTACAATCTCCGTCAGTCCTTTCCTAAATATCCACATTCCTTCCTTACAGTCTATCCCTTTCTCACAATCCACCCCTTCCCAGCCTATCCATCCACACAGCCCCGTCATGCGCCTCACAGTCCATCCCTTCCCACCCATTCCACCTACACACACCCCCTTCCTCACAGTTCATCCCTTCCCGGTCCATCCATCCACAAGTCCCACCACGCTCCCCACAAGCCTTCCCTTTCCAGCCAGCCATCTACACAGCCCCCGTCACGCTCATCAGTCCCCAACAACCCCAGCTTCTCGTTTTTTCTGTTAAGTGCAGAGGTCGCGTGCGTGCCGCTTCTCCCTCCTCGTGACCTCTCGCTGTAAAGTATCTCCGGTGGTGTGAGGCAGCAGCGCATTGGAATGAATATATTTCTCGGTGCTCTGCCTCACCAGTGCGATACCCGCGGGAATGTTGCTCCCTTTGAAGACTGTTGCCGCCTCTCTTTTAAATGGGACTCCATGATGAATAAGTGATTTTTGAGCTTTACTCGAAGAAGTGAACTGAAAGGTAGTGTGCATCTACTGACTGACGCGTCACGTTGTAGGTTATGGTAAGGACACGTTCATACTTGACGTAGTCCTTTCCCTACTGTTGATGTGCTTTGTTAGCACTCGGAAAACCGTGAGAAACTGTTAGCATTGATACAGGAAATGAATGAATACAACTTTTCTTTTCTTTTACTGGTAAACTCTGGAACTCCTTGCCTGCTTCTGTATTTACTGCAGACTTTGACTTCAATTCTTTCAAGAGGGAGATTTCAAGACACTTTCACAGTGCAGTTTTGGCTTAGCTTGTGAGCTATTTTCTCTAGGAACTGGGACTTTAAGTGGACCTTGTTTTTCTTTTCTATCAGTTTTGTTGCCCTAGGCCAGTGCCCCTCTTATGTAAAACTTACATAAGAAAGAGAAAACAAGAGTTTGTCTTTCTTTGCTACAGAACTCTTCAAAAGACTTAAGTAGAGAAATGCATCTAAAAAGTTGTTAATGAATATGAAAAAAAAAAGTGTAGCAGAGAAAAGATTAAGAGATAAGCACTGCACGCACTGCCACCTCTGCTATGGCTCGCTGATGAACAAGGAAGCTACGGTGACGCTGATAAATGAAGCTACAGTCCTTGGTCACGGTGGCAGGGTTCCCGGTGATCCCTCCCTGGGCGTCGCGGAGCCTGGATACACACGTGCTATTAGCTGATAATTATAAGCCATCGTCAGAAGCTCAGAGACATGAGTACATACGACCTGCTTCGCCATTCGCTACTAATGGTCCGGAAACTCCCTCAGAGGGCAGTGCAGTCTCCAGTCTAGTTCAGTAGCTTGCTGATAGAGGACGCTGTTACCCACTCTAATAACATACGTAGATGACAGAAGCGCCTCTTTGATAATTAATTTCAGCCGTGAGTTTCCTGTTGCTGTAAAATGTATCAGCGGAGTATTCACCTCGTAATGTGTAGTGATTGGTGTTGTTTATCCCGTATAATCTGCCTGGCTTGCGTGTGTGTATTATGTACCTAACTATGTATTTCCTATTTTGTATTATGCATTTTGTTGATATATCGCTTTGGTACTCCAGTGTGTGTGTGTGTGTGTGTGTGTGTGTGTCTGTGTTAACCCTACTCGTCTCATCTCCGTTCCTCGTCTCCCTCCAGGATATGTTCGATATGTGCTTTGAAGCCGGCGCCACCATCAGCATCCGGAACCGTCAAGGCCTCATTCCTTTATCCCTGGCTGCCATTCTCGCCCATCGTGACATTTTCTTCCACATCCTTAATATTGAGAGGGAGATTTACTGGCAGATTGGTAAGAATTTGCTCGTTTTTATTGCCCCTTTTTTCTCTTTTTTTTTTCATCGTTTTCTTTCGTTCTCTCTCTCTTTTTTTTTTTTAGCTGACGTTCTTTGCTTTGAGTCTTTTTGACTTCTTTATTTTCCTTGTCTTTTGCTCTTGTTTAATTTTTTTTATTTCTTTATTTTTGCCGCTATTGCTGTCATGTTTTTTCTTCCTTTTTTTCGTTATTCTTCTGGGAAGGATATCCAGCATTTCCTCATCTTTCTGCTTCTTTTTCTTTCTTTCTTTCTTTTTTCTTTTTTTTTTAAAGGGTGTCCTCTTTTCTAAGTTTCTAATGTTTTTATTATCTTTTGTCCTCCATATCAGTTTGCTGTCAGGTTTTTTTTTTCTAGTCTTTCTGTCTCTCTGCTTATGTCATCCCTCTCCCTCTTTTTTGTCTGTTTGTCTGTCTGTCTGTCTGTCTGTCTGTTTGTCTGTCTATCTGTCTATCTGTCTCTGTTTGTCTGTCTGTCTGTCTCTCTGCCTGTCTGTCTCTCTGTCTGTCTGTCTGTCTGTCTGTGTGCCTGTATAAGTTTATCTGTGCGTATGGCGGAGTCTGCTCCTCGGTGTGTGTGTGGCTGAGTCCGTTCGTCTGTGCGTGTGACTGAGTCTGTTCGTCTGTGTGTGGGACTAAATCTGTTCATCTGTTCGTTTGTTGGTCTCTCTCTCTCTCTCTCTCTCTCTCTCTCTCTCTCTCTCTCTCTCTCTCTCTCTCTCTCTCTCTCTCTCTCTCTCTCTCTCTCTCTCTCTCTCTGACGAGATTCATTTATTCTCTTTTGCTCATCCACACTTTTTTCCAAGTTTGATCTGCTCGGTGAAGACACGTGTTGTTTTATAGGATATTCCAGAATCCTGAAGCTCCCAAAGTCATCAAGCGGTCATTGCCTTGACCACTTTTTTTTTTTTAAGAATGTATAATGAACACGTGAAAGTAAAAAAAGAGAAACTGTTATAATGTACTCCGCAGTTATCAAATTACTACTTTCATGTCAAACCCGGAGGTGCAATTATCACTCTTCGAAATTCTGGAGTGAATGTTCAGATTAACTTTAACTCTTCAGGAAGTGTAGGCGCAGTCTTGTGTGAAAAACACGTGACGAAGTTTGAAGGAAAGAACCTGGATTATGAAAGACAATCACCACGAGTCTCCCAAGCGATACGCGGCGTGGCTGAGCTGAGGCAGAAGACGCGCCGCTGTGACAAATCGCGGCTTTCAGCGAGAGGGATAAACACGGTGCGATGAGACCAACTGCACGGACTCTCGGAGATAGCAACTGAGCTTTCCGTGGCGTCGTTATCCCCCCTCGCGCCCTCCCTTCTCGCTGCAACACATGAGCCGCGACATTAAACCTCCGTCAGGATTCCTCTGCCTCGTGACGCACATGAAAAACAGCATCCTTTTTTTTTTTGGTCTTAATATTTCTCTGTAAAGTTAACAATAATGTATCAAAGAAGTGAGACATCTAAAAGCTTCAGCTTTGACTAGTCTTTTTTTTTTTTAATAAGATTGTGTGCGTACATCTAGATGCGTCTGAAATAATTCAAAGGATGCCGAGGAAGTTAATTGAAATTTGACAAACATGCTTCTCTTGGCTTGTCTTTCTTCTCTTCTCCTTTGTCTTCCCATTTTTTTTTCCTAATTTTGTGGGAAGACTAAAATATACTGTGTTGAAATTACCTTTGTCTATCTGTCTGTCTGTCTGTCTGTGTGTGTGTGTGTGTGTGTGTGTGTGTGTGTGTGTGTGTGTGTGTGTGTGTGGTGTGTGTGTGTGTGTGTGTGCACCTGTGTGTTTATTTGTTTTGTTTCTGTGACTCTGTTTGTGCACCTGTTTGTTTGTCTGTTTTCTCTTTCTCTATTTCTATTTGTGCATGTTTGTTTGTTTGTGTCTCTGTGTTTCTGTCTTTTTTGTGTTTGTCTCTTTCTGTGTCTGTGCCTGTCTATGTCTGTCTGTCCGTCTGCCTATGTCTGCCTGCCCGTCTGTCTGTGTCCGCCTGTCCATCTGTCTATCTGTCTGTCCGTCTGTCTGTTTTGTTTACCATTCCGATATTACGGATCACCATAACTTCTAGGGTGAAAACCAGCCTTAGTATGAAATTAATAATGTAAGATGAAGCCAGTTCTTCCCTCAGCAGTACTCTGGAGCACAAGTCATCACCAGTGTCCACTTAGCTTCACTTGGGGGTTGTAAATAGAGTAATGCACTGATTTTGTGCTGTAATTTGCAATCACTGGCGTTCACATATCCGTACAATACAAAGGCAATACTTGATACCGTAACCTATAATAATCGCAATTCTAGACTTAGTAACAACAGTAATGTTACACTTATCACTGCAGAGAGAGAGAGAGAGAGAGAGAGAGAGAGAGAGAGAGAGAGAGAGAGAGAGAGAGAGAGAGAGAGAGAGAGAGAGAGAGAGAGAGAGAGAGAGAGAGAGAGTCTTGACGTTACATATGAAGCCATACTATCCTACATTTTGCTCTCATAACAAACTTATAATTATCCTCTATATCTAAACAATTGTAATCTTATCTAACTC
>NC_087172.1:4377500-4397500 GCF_035594125.1 Scylla paramamosain | reverse complement strand
TTACGTCTTCAGTGTTTATATTGTTAAAAAGAAACTATCCGATTATGTTCTTTTTTTTTCACTCTCTATTGTTCTTTATGCAGCTGTTGTCATTTGAAATTTTCCTGCATTATTTCACTGTACGCTGAAAACCACAGCGGGGAATGTCTCTGGTGCTCAATTCTTTCACTGCGCATTTCATATTTAAGAGCATATTCTTACACATTTCTGGCCGCACCTTCATTACTTTCAAAAGGCTCTAGTTAAGGCTATACGAGTTTTTAAGGGTGTTTTTAAAGTTTTAGTGACAAATTCGCAATATTTCTACATAATTAACAGGAGAAACAGTCTTGAGAACTCGGCTAATAATCTTTGTGGCCTTTAAGAATAGCTGTGGTAAGAGAGCAAAGAGTTTGTGGATACGGGCCTCGGTGTCTTAGAGTCCTTCCCTATTTTCTGCAGTGTGGCTATATCTGTTCTGCATTTAAAAGAGAACTGTAAATGAGGGTGTATTGCTCTCGTTTCTGCCATCCACTGCCGTTTCTTTTCACTATTGTCTGTATATTTTTACGCTGTCTCTTCACTTTTTTATTAGTCTCTTGTTATATATTCATTACTTCGCTTTTTTATCTCCCCCTTCTTCGTGATATTCACATTAATTATTTCTTCGGGCTTGAGTCTTTTACCGACTCGCTAATTCACAAGTTTTTTTTGTGTGTGTATTTTCATAACATCTGCTATTTTTGTTTTTAATTTTTTTTTTCATTACATACGTGACGTTGTTGGTATTATAAAAGGAGAAGAGCAGAACAAACTTGTAGATAAAATCTGGTTAGTTCATAACGTTCAGTCCTGTGTTGAAATGTTGCGGGAAATATTACAATCCAGCAATGATTGGTCTGTGTTCTGAAGCGATTTGTTCTTTCATCACCATTATCCACAAAGATCACAGGGATTATTAATCAGGTTCTCGTGGGTGTTTTTCCCATTTTCCTCTGTTACATTATGCTTGAAAACCTCAATTTATTTTATTAAAGCCAGTTGAAGGTAGAGGAAATATGTTCTGACACGCAGCCCTCGCGGCGTTCACCCCCACGCGGCGTGACCTGATGATACCTCACCTGATGCCGGACCTGACCGCCAGCCACGCCAGTCTGGGGCCTCGACCTCCACCGGGTGTTGCGGCTGACAGCTGCGATTTATCTTTGTGCCGCAATTTTTATTTAATGTGCTCAGTCCTTTTGCATCGTATATGCTTTTACTCCGGGAAACACCATGGACTACAGCAAATTAACTAGGACAAGTGAGAATCGTCTAATTACGCTTGCAAATCTCAAAAATTTATCTCAGAACCTTTTGAACACCATGGAGATAAGGCGTTGATGTTTTTGTGGACGCAGTTCTTCGTATTCAGCCGCAAAAAAAAAAAAAAAAAATAAATAAATAAATAAATAAATGAAATAAAAATAAATAAATAAATAAACGTAGTAACAGAAAAGCGTTAACTTAAAATATGATATTTTTTACATTCTTGATCATTTTGAAAGAAAAACAAAGGCTTTCATTTTTTACTTGTATGTGAGGTAATTTTAAGGAAACCACTTAGCAATTATTGCATTAACTCCCTTTCAAATACGCCACTTTCTGAAATTAATCCACCTTCGTTTGATTTGACCCCTCCACTGATAACAACGCTTATTTTTTTTTTTTCTTTCCTTTCTCAGTGTGCCTGCCTTCATTACCGTTTTCCTTTAGACTTGAGCATCGTCTAACATTCGACGACTGTGCTTTCTCAATTTCCACTTAACTCATGGATCCATAAATAATGAAACAGCAATTACCGAAGCATCTGACGTCATATTTTGCTCTAACATTTGTTCAGCAATAAATATAGCAATAGTGATAGTAATAAGTCGAAGTGTCAACCGTCACAGGACAAAGAACACTCGACTTTTAATGTACATGATTACACTTCTTTCGTCACTGACAGTTGAAAAAAAAAAAATTAAATAAAGGGATAAATAAGAAAGCAACAATCTATAAACAGCGTCAGAGGTAATAACTCACTGCACCATTTACTGATCTCCGCGTGCCCTCCTTACACAATTTTCGTAAGCAGTCGTCAAGAATAAAGAAAGGGAGAAAAAGAGGTCAAACAAGCAGTAACAAAAAATGAGTTAAATAACAAATAATGATGTATTTTTCTTAAGCAATCGTCAAGAAGAAAGAAACGATAAAAAGAGAAAAAGAAAAGTCAAACAAGCGGTAACAAAAATTCAAGTTAACCAAGAGATAATGACATATTTCTCGTTCGCAACCGAGAAAAAGAAAGAAGAGAGAGAGAGAGAGAGAGAGAGAGAGAGAGAGAGAGAGAGAGAGGAGAGAGAGAGAGAGAGAGAGAGAGAGAGAGAAGTAAAGATAGGCCAACAACAAAAATCCAAGTTAACCACCACAAACATTTCCAAATCCTTCCTCTGTCAGCTTTCTTTGTTTCCGTGTTCAGTCGTAGGAAAGAAAAACCCAAAATAGCACAGTTTCCCCTCAGCTTTCACGTCCATTTTCTACGTTCACCAGGTCATTAGGGAGAGTAATTCCGTAACTTACCCGCGGACAACAAAAATAGATCTAAAAAGAAAGGAGGTAATACTTGCATATTTAAGAGGGATAAAAAGTAGAAAGCAATTTAGAGGTATTTGTTACATCCGGCATTTATGTTCTAATGTTTCACTCTATTATTGAATTTTCTTCGTGGGCGTCAGAGAGAGAGAGAGAGAGAGAGAGAGAGAGAGAGAGAGAGAGAGAGAGAGAGAGAGAGAGAGAGAGAGAGAGATGTTTCCACACGCGAAAGACAAAGCAAAATATAGAAGCATTGCAAAAATAAATTAAACAAAAAAGAGCGAAGGACTTGGACAAAAAAAGGTAAGGAGTAAACGTAAGAAGAGTAAAGAGAGAGAGAGAGAGAGAGAGAGAGAGAGAGAGAGGGAGAGAGAGAGAGAGAGAGAGACTGGGCGTAAAGGAGACGTGGAGAGAGGAGAGCAAGAAGAGGGCAGGACTTTTAAATATACTTACGTGAATTCAGTTTTGCTGCGTTATCAGAGAGAGAGAGAGAGAGAGAGAGAGAGAGAGAGAGAGAGAGAGAGAGAGAGAGGGAGAGAGAGAGAGAGAGAGAGAGAGAGAGAGAGAGAGAGAGAGAGAGAGAGAGAGAGAGAGAGAGAGAGAGAGAGAGAGAGAGAGAGAGAGAGAGAGAGAGAGAGAGAGAGAGAGAGAGAGAGAGAGAGAGAGAGAGAGAGAGAGGGGGAGGACTGCAAAACTCTTTCCAAAGACTTATTTTCACAATTCTTTCGTTCTTTCTGACTTTTCTTTTCCATTTTACCACGAAAGAGAGAGAGAGAGAGAGAGAGAGAGAGAGAGAGAGAGAGAGAGAGAGAGAGCGTCTTTACTATTATGTTCTCTTATCCATCTTCCTTCATCCTGTATACTACTTTTCCATCTGATCTCAGCAAAAGTACATCAAGACCTTAACATGATTTAGGTTCCATTCCCTTACGCGGAGCCTGCAAGGAGGGTAGCAGGCGAAACACGAAACAGCGTGATAAGCCATTGCGTGTGTGTGTGTGTGTGAGTGTGTGTGTGTGTGTGTGTGTGTGTGTTACAGATGGTGAAGGAAAGGGTATTAGGTAAAGTCGAAGGGAAAGAAGCAAAGGAAAGAAATGAAAAGGGAAGAAAAGAAAAGAGAGAGAGAGAGAGAGAGAGAGAGAGAGAGAGAGAGAGAGAGAGAGAGAGAGAGAGAGAGAGAGAGAGAGAGAGAGGAGAGAGAGAGAGAGAGAGTTACACACACACACACACACACACACACACACAACACACACATCTGAAACATAAAAAAAAAAAACAAAGTAAAGGTACCAAGAGAATCAAGGAAATAAAAGATAACTTGTGACGGAAAATATGGCAATTTCTGCTCACGTTGAGATCTTACGCTTCTCTGTGGCCTACGCTTGTCATGCCGCGCCTCACCTGATTTGCATAGATGAGAGAGAGAGAGAGAGAGAGAGAGAGAGAGAGAGATGAGAGAGAGAGAGTGAGAGAGAGAGAGAGAGAGAGAGAGAGAGAGAGAGAGAGCATTATTTACATATCACTCTCTCACAAATGGTTTGCATACAGTGTTAATCGTGGTGTGTATGCGTGTGTGTGTGTGTGTGTGTGTGTGTGTGTGGTGTGTGTGTGTGTGTGTGTGTGTGTGTGTGTGTGTGTGTGTGTGTGCATGTGTGTGTGTGTGACCTCTATCGATCTTGCAGACCCCAGTGACCCTTGGAAGCGGCCTAAATGACCTCCTCAACTCCACGGCGACATCTGACCCACTGTCCATGTCGCAGCGGGCCGGCCCCTCGTGTTCACCTGCCACAACAGAACTCACCACCTGCACCTCACGGCCGGTCAACACCTCCTTCTTCATTACCAAGATCATCAGGAGGTGAGCAACAGGTGGAGTCTCGCTGGTGCTATTGTATGAGGCTGCCAATGTAATTTCGCCAGCTGAAGACACGCTGATATTGTAAACTCACTTTGCAATGTCGTCAGTGACTGATCGACATGTTCTTGTGTGTTTCAACTTATTTACTGCTCTTTGGGGCTTCGTTCCTTGTCACAAACTATTCTTGAGCGTAATCTTGAATGTAATACTGGTAGAACTTTGAAGATTTATCAATTTATAAGTTTGTCACTGATTGATCGACGTGTTCTTGTGTTTTAATTTTTTTCTTCAGTGTTTTTTGGCGCTTTTTCTCCTTGTCACAAATCACTCTGAGGCATCTCTTTTAGCCACCTTCATATATTTTGCTGGCTAGAAGTTGGAAAATATATTCTCTTAATTGCTACTTTCGTTCTTGTATATGCTCGTGCTTTAGTTATTGTTATATAAAAGCTTTTGTGGTGCTTTAGTTGTTGTTTAGTTGTTTTATATCTAAGTGAAAGAGTTAAAGCTTACCTAACCTAACCTAACCTTACCTAACCTATAAAAACGTAAACTGACTATATGCTCTTGAAACTTCATCTACTTACTCATCTACTTACATCTACTACATCTACATCTACTACATCTACATCTGCTTACAAAATTGTCAGACATCTTTCAAGTATCTAAGGATCTTGGTCGGAAAGCAAGGTCATTCTGCTCATCATTTGCGTACAAAATGTGAATACTTCAGCCAATTAACGTAGGAAACACTCTCTTTATGGCCGTATTGCAGTGTTCTGTGCCCTCAGAGTGCAAGATTATTGTGCCAGATCCTGGTTCATAGAATATGTTGTTGTTGTTGTTATTGTTGTTGTTATTGTTGTTGTTAATAATGGTAATGATAATAATAATAATAATGATAATAATAATAATGATAATAATAATAATAATAATAATAATAATAATAATAATAATAATAATAATAATAATAATAATGAAAATAATAATAATAATAATAATAATAATAATAATAATAATAAAAGCAGTAGTATTAGTATTAGTATTAGTAGTAGTAGTAGTAGTAGTGGTAGTAGTAGTAGGAGCAGCAACAACTGTAGTAGTAGCAGCAGCAGTAGCAGCAGCAGCAGCAGTAGCAGTAGTAGTAGTAGTAGTAGTAAAAGTAGTAGTAAGAGTAGTAGTAATAGCAGCAGCAGCAACAACAACAGTAATAGTAGTAGTAGTAGTAGTAGTAGTAGTAGTAGTAGTAGTAGTAGTAGTAATGATGCAAAAGAGGAAAGAAAACAATCTAAGAAAAGAATGAGTCTCTTCACTCTTACTATCGATTATATTTGTGCTTTTTAGGAATATAATATATGAAACACACACACACACACACACACACACACACACACACACACACACACACACACACACACACACACACACACACAATAAAGGGGAAGGAGGATCTGTAGGCACGTGTGTGTGTGTGTGTGTGTGTGTGCGTATGTGTTTGTGTGTGTGTGCGTGTGTGTGTGTGTGTGTGTGTGTGTGTGTGTGTGTGTGTGTGTGTGTGTGTGTGTGTGTATGTGTGTGTGTGTGTGTGAACTTCGTTTATTTCGTTTATTTTGTAAACATCATCATCACCATCTCTCTCTCTCTCTCTCTCTCTCTCTCTCTCTCTCTCCTCTCTCTCTCTCCTCTCATCTCTCTCTCTCTCTCTCTCTCTCTCTCTCTCTCTCTCTCTCTCTCTCTCTCTCTCTCTCTGTGTGTGTGTGTGTGTGTGTGTGTGTGGTGTGTGTTGTGTGTGTGTGTGTGTGTGTGTGTGTGTGTGTGTGTGTGTGTATGTGTGTGTGTGTGTGTGTGTGTGTGTGTGTGTGTGTGTGTGTGTGTGTGTGAAAAATGCAACACACAACAAGTCCTCCTACTTTTCATCTTCAGTATTCCATCTTTAATGGCTTAGATATTGCACGAGAAAGAAATGTTGGCTAAAGTTTCGTCAATAAGTTTTTTTGTGCCAGAGAGAGAGAGAGAGAGAGAGAGAGAGAGAGAGAGAGAGAGAGAGAGAGAGAGAGAGAGAGAGAGAGGAGAGAGAGAGAGAGAGAGAGAGAGAGAGAGAGAGAGAGAGAGAGAGAGAGAGAGAGAGAGAGAGAGAGAGGAACATTCATCACCACCACTACCATTTACCACCTTCATTTCTCTCCTTAACTTTTTGCTTCGTTGCTGATGAAAAAAAAAAAAACCTGGGCACAGAGAAATAGCAAGAAAAACAGGAGAGACAACAGCAAAATTACACCACCACCACCACCACCATCATAATCATCACCACCCCCACTACAACTCGGCCCTTACGCAATATACATAATACGAAATACAGGGAAGAGAATAGATATAAGTTGACGGTAGAGAAAAAAAATATGATTAAGACTCGCAAAGGAAAGGAAATTTTTCATCTTTTTTTCCTTCACAAGGGAGGGGAGACAAACCAACAGGGAAATAGCGGTTTTAGATAAAGGATAAGGCCTGCTAAATATCTCTCAAAAAAAAGGGAAAGTAAATAATTGCAAAGGAAAAGCAACTAAGGAATAAAAATTGCATAAAAGCCTCCTCTTAACCCTTTGCTATTCGGTACATCTTTCCTTAATTACTAATCACTTTGATACATCTTAACTTATTCTATAGCCACCTCCAGCCTTTAAACTGGATAGTAATTGCATAAACTGTTCTTTTTTAATCCCTTTCATGCATTACTTCTGGTGCTGTTAAATATTTCGTATCGCACTGAAAGGGTTAAACAAGAGTCTTTTCACAGATTCAGACAAAGAGTTTCATAATATCAGTAAAGGGGCGCTAACCTGACTCCTTCCCTCCTCGCAGAGCCAAGTACAGCAAGACACCCAAGGCAATGCTGGCTGTCAATCCTTACGACGACAATAACTCCACCAACGACACCACCAGCGATGATCCTTGCTACTGCGCCCTCTGGAGGGGCCCCAAGCCGGCCCCGGGTAAGAGTCCACCCCTATCTTTACGTGGTCTAGTCATTCTCTCTCTCTCTCTCTCTCTCTCTCTCTCTCTCTCTCTCTCTCTCCTCTCTCTCTCTCTCTCTCTCTCTCTCTCTCTCTCTCTCTCTCTCAAAGGGATTTTAATCAGCAACTTATTTCCCGTGGTTTTGTACATTAATCTGATCTCACTCTACTCTACACAAGTTTGGATAAAAAGTGGAGCGTTACACAAGTAAATTTCCACCAGCCACGGGTTCAAGCTTGAAAAAAAGATATATTAAAAAAAAAAAAAAAAGAAATCTGCAGGAATTCTTTCTCGAGCTGAGTGGTAGATGAATGGAATGGACTCAGTAATCAGGTTGTTAGTACTGAGTCATTAAGAAGCTATAAAAGAAGATTAGACAGATTTATGGATAGGGTTAATAGATGGAAATAGGTTGATGTTTCATAGAGGGACTACCACGTGTAGGATTGATGGTTTCGTGCAGCTTCTCTTATTTTCTTATGTTCTGATCCCTTAAAATATAATCGTCTTCATTCCCAAGAGCAAGAGCCACACCCTCGCCTCAATACCTTTGCAGCTTCATTGTTATTTATCTCTTTCATCTTTCCTTTCCTTAGCGTCCCAATGGGTTTCATTTTTTTTTATGTCCCCTACGTTGTGTCCTTATTTGCTTCTCCTTTGTTGTTACTTCTTCGCTATACTCCTCTACACTAACTACAGACTTATTGAAAAATTAACAATAATATAAATGAAAAAGATGATAGGTACATATTTTTTTCAATTTTAGTTATTTATTTATTTTTTCAGTACGGGATTTCATTGTTTTTGTTCTATTTTTTTTTTATATAATTCATCGGTTTCCTTACGATAAAAAAAAAAAGGAAGAAAAGAAAGTGAAAATTAATATATGATTGTTATTACTTATGAGTAGGGTATAAAACATTTCTTGCTCTCTTTAGTGGGAAAAGTGTGTTGTGTATATATCAGCACCTTTCTAGTTTTCTTCATCGTGATGTTTATATACTTTTCTTTCTGCACCATCGTTCTTTTGCTTTTGTTTTTTGTTTTTTTCTATCTCTCTGTGTTTCCAGGATTTCATTTATTGTCTTTCTGCACTATTGTTTTTTGTTTTTACTTACGTGTTTGTGTGTGTGTGTGTGTGTGTGTGTGTGTGGATTTATTTGATCATGGCGTCTGTACATTTTTCTTTCTACACTATCGCTGTTTAGTCGCCTTTCTTATATGGATTTCTAGAATATTTGAGTCTTTCCAATCTTTTGACCGATGATAATACTCTGCCTTTCATTTTATTTTATTTTTTAGTAAGCAAAGACAATTTTCATATGCAAAAAAAAAAAAAAAAATACAGACACTACAAGATTTTTATCAACATGAGTGTTCAATTCTTCGTCTGTGGTGCATTTCGAAATACTAAAGACTTGCATCACAGCACTTCACCGAGTTTAAGAATCCACACCAGATCAATTGTTTATTCCTCTATAGTTTCTTTTCTCCTCTACCAGTACCTTAATTTTTGTTCTTCATCTTGCGGTCCGTAATCTCTTTACTGTTGTCTTTCTGTGCTCATTATTATCCCTTGGTTCCTTTTTTATTTTCTTTGTGTTTCCAAAATTTTTGTGGGTTTATTTTTATCTCACACTTCGGCACCTTTCTCTTTTGTTCTTCACTTCTTTTTTTTTTTTTTAAGTCTTCAAGTTTATCTGCCTATTTTTTTCATGGTTTTAATAGGTTTCTTTCACTCTTCACTATGCCGTTTTCCTTTCTCTCATTTAATCAACTCATTTTCTTTTGTTCTTCATCTTTATATTGTGACTTATGTATGATTTTCCTTCAGTCTGACAGTTCATTTGTCTGTTCTACTTTCTTTGATTTTCCAGGATAAAAGTAAGTTTCTTTTTATTTCCCTTATAGTACCTTTTCTCCCATGTAGCTACCTTTATTTTGTGTTCATCTTTCATTCGTAATGTTTATCTAAATATCTCTCTATCTTCGCTATTAGTCCTTAGTTTATTTTTAGTTTTCTTTGTCTTTCCATCATGTTAGGAGGTTTCTTTTAGTTGCTATATACAGGGTGTCCCCAAAAAAACGTATACACACTTTAAAGAATTGTAAAGGTGTTTATTAAAATACATCTCATTTTCAAAATTTAATAGAATATAGACATTATATTCTATATAGACATTATTTTATTGATCTGTCAACGGCTGTTTTCAAATTGACGTCCGTTCTGGTCCAGTTACTGCCGACAACGCGAAGCAATGGAATCGCAAACATTACGAAACAATTCGTTTGGTATTTGTGCGCATTCTCGTTCAATGGCTGCTCTCAATTCAGCGACCTTTTACAAATTTCATAGCGTAGACTTTGTCTACGCTATGGTGCGAGGTCTGGTTCAGTCTTCTTCCATACAAACACTTTCTTTTTATTTGTTCTTCATCATTGAATCATAATCTGCATTTTTCTTTCAGTGTTCATGTTTATTTACCTTTTGTATTTTCCTCTGAGTTTCCAGCATAGAAGTAAATTTCATGTTATTCCCTCTATAGCGTCTGTTCTTCACATTACATACCCTTTACTCTACCTTCATTAGGAGTGTCTCAGCTTCTTAAAGTGTGACCTGCCAGACCTCCAGCTCCCACACACGTCCTCCCACAGGTGTTGTCACTCCCAGGCCAGTAAAGTGCACAATATTCTCTAGCTCCCACACCCATGTCCTCCCACAGACACCGTCTTTCTCAGCCTCGTAAAGTGTTTCAATATTCCTCAGGTGTAACTCGGCTAGAACTTGAAGCTCCGGTGTTTTTCACGCTTAACTGCTCTTCTGATCTTGCTAACTCCATGCTTCCTCTCCTCCCGGGGCCTCGCTGCACAAGGCTTTCTACTTTCTCTCATCCATATTCTGTCCACCTCTCTAATACAAGAGTTAACCAGTATTCTCAATCATTCATTCCTTTTTCTGGTAAACTCTGGAACTCCGTGCCTGCTTTTGTAACCAGTATTCTCAATACATTCATCCCTATGACTTGAACTCTTTCAAAGAGGAAGGTTTCAAGACACTTATCCTCTAAATTTGTATAACACTTTTGACCTGCTTTTGTATTACCACTTTAGAGGGTCTTTGCTTTCCTCATTTTTTGTTACCCTTGGCCAGTGTCCCTCCTACATAAAAACAAAAAATAATAATAATCCAAAGCTGTTTCGCTAAAGGGCTTCTCCCTCAGAACCGAAAGCCTTACTTCTACTGATCCTCCCTGCCTATAAAATCCGCAAAAGCTCCTTCCGGGAAGCCTACAAAATTCGGTTTCTCCGTTATAAGGATCTCGAACCTCATTCTTCCTAAAGTTCATAAAAGCATGTTCCCTCCTGTTAAAAAGTTCCGTTCTCTCACAGACTCCAAAACGCGTTCTTCTCCCCAATCCCGTTCACCTCCCTAAAACCTCGTTCTTCTCCCAAAAATTCTCTGTTCTTCTCTCCAACTCACTATTCTTACCATAAAGCCCTCTTCCATCCATGAACCTCAAAATGTCCCGTCCTCCTTAGACACTAATGTCCTGTTTTCTCTTAAGCTTCTTCTCCCCAACTCTCTATATCCACTTCTGCCCAGACCTCCTAAACGCTCCCCAGGCCGCACAGCTTCTAAGCCTCGCGCCTCCCTAATTTAAACCGGGTATTCCCCGGCGCTTGCACTTCGTCCTTGCCGCAAAAAAGTCATCAATATCAATAGCTGTGAGAATTCCAACCGCGTCTTACTTGCCTTGGAGAGAGAGAGAGAGAGAGAGAGAGAGAGAGAGAGAGAGGAGAGAGAGAGGAGAGAGAGAGAGAGAGAGAGAGAGAGAGATAGATAGAGAGAGTTGCGTCAATGCCGGCTGGCCCAGAGGGAATGTGGAGGAAAGTGAGGCACCGAAGTGGGAGAGGGAGAGGGAGAGGTGAGGGAAGGAAAGAGAGGGAAGCATAGAAGAGGAAAGAGAAGGAGGGAGACTCAGGTACAAAGAGGGAGGAGGAAAGACGAGATGAGGAAGGTGAAGAAAGGATGTTGGTAAATTGCGAGAGAAGAGAGGGAGAAAGAGAGAGGAAGGAGGGAGGAAAAGGAGGAAGGATAAAGAGGAGAGGGAGATGAATGATGGTAATAAATTGGGAGAGAAGAGTCGGAGAAGAAGGAGAGAGAGGTAAGGAGAAACGAGGGATGTAAAGGATTTTAGTAAATTGGAAGAGAAGAGATGAAGGAAAGAGGGGTAGGAGAAACAAGGAAAGTGAAGGAAGGATGGACGGAGGTAGTGAGAAGTGAGAAGGAGGAGGAGGAGGAGGAGGATAAAAACTAGGGATGTGAGCTAAGAAGGAAAGCAAGAAGGAAAAGAAACAAAAGGGGAATAAAGAAAAAAAAAATAAGAGGCAGGATGGAAGGCAATTAACGCGTGAAATATGAAGTAAGAAAAGAAGGAGGGAAGGAGGGAAAGGGTAGGTAAAAGATGTAAAGAAAGATACGTGTGAGAACAAGAAAATAGAGTGAAAGTGAAAATAAAACGGAGAAGAATATAGCAAAGGGGATAGAGAAGCAAAGAAGGATGAGAGAACGAAATGAAATTACATGGAAATAAGGCACTGAATGAAGCAAGAGAAGAGAGAAAGTGAAGTAACAAGAGAGGAATAAAAAGACGAGGTGGAAAAAAGAAGGACAAAAAATGAAAAAAACAAGAGGATGCGACACTGAGAAGAGGAAGAAGAGGAAGATGATACGAAAATTAGATGAACATGGGGGGGAGTGGGAGCGTGGCGCCAAGAAACAGGGGAAAAACGAAATGGAGGAAGTAAAGAAAGTGGATCTGAAGGATGTAAATGATACGACGAAAGTGAATTAACTTTGAACGCGTTTCCACGAAAGAAAAAAAGAATAAAACCGCGGTGAAAACTTTAAGTAAATATGAAGTGGGTAGTGAGGGAGACACAGGAAAAGGAGGAGGAAGAGGAGGAAGAGGAGGAGGAGGAAGCGCGGTCAAGGCAGCGTGACTGAATCTCATATATGCAAAAGTTTGACAGTCTGAGGCTTGGAAGGGAAGGGAGCAGAAGGGGAAGAGAAGAGAGTGGCAGAGAGGAAGGACGCAGGGAGGGTGGAGAGGGAAAGGAGAGAGAGTGAGAGAATTAGGTTATGGATGAGACCTGGAGGGAAGGAGTGTGAAGGAAAGAGGAGGAGGAGGTGGCACGTGACAAGCTGTGACACACTCTTGTGATGGCAGGCAGTGGAATTGTGCTGACTCCCCATGTGACTCTTGTCTTTACTTTAATCCTTTTCTCCTCTCCATGGTACTGATTATTTATTTATTTGGCTATTTATTTGTTTATATTTTGTCTGTTTGTTTGTTTGTTTACTTGTTTATTTTTTGTAGATGTTTTATTATTCTGTATTGTGTTTCTTGTTGTTTGGTTGCCCGGTTGACTCCATTGCGTGATTCTCTCTCTCTCTCTCTCTCTCTCTCTCTCTCTCTCTCTCTCTCTCTCTCTCTCTCTCTCTCTCTCTCTCTCTCTCTCTCTCTCACACACATTCTTTTTGGTTTTAAAATATGGCTAATTATTCTGTCCTGCTTTATTTTGGAAGTTAGGGAAGGCTATTAACTCCATGGTGATTTGTTTAATTTTATTGACTCTTTTTCTTCTTTTCCTAATTTCAGTTTCTATTTGACTCTCCTTTCCTTCAGGCTGCTTTCATCCAACTTTCTCTCCCTTTCTTCCTTTTCTGGTAATCCATCAATCATGTGTCTTCTTTCACTGCATCCGTGAACCATCTCTCTCGGCTCTCTCTCTCCTCCTGTCTCGTGGGTTCATCTCCTGCAGTCTCTTCCCCTCATCTCTTCTACTCCTCATCTGTTCTCTGCACATAGCTAAACCATTTCAGTCCCCCAAACTGACCCACATGTGTTGTTTCCCAATTACGCTTATCTTATTTTTTTCAGAGTTTAATTTTTTTTTCGATGTTTTGGTGTCCTTTGCATTCTCTCTCTCTCCTCTCTCTCTCTCTCTCTCTCTCTCTCTCTCTCTCTCTCTCTCTCTCTCTCTCTCTCTCTCTCTCTCTCTCTCTCTCTCTCTCTCTCTCTCTCTCTCTCTCTCTCTCCTCTCTATCTCTCTCTCTCTCTCTCTCTCTCTCTCTCTCATCTCTCTCTCTCTCTCTACTCCCAGTATGGTTTTCCCCTTATTATTCAAATCCTCTCTTGTCTTCCCTCCTCTATTCATCCCCATTCTCTCTTCATGTCGCCATTCACATTTCATCTTAATTTCCTCTTTCAGCAAACATTTCACCACTGGACAATACTTTCCTTGTTGTTCTGTGGCCCTCTACACTTCATTTCCCGTGTTGGTTCCTCAGTTATTCGTTCCCTCTCTTCACCTCTCCTCTCCTAATGCCCCCCATTCACTCAACATGACACAGCAGTTCCAGGTGTCCCTACTCACATCTGACAGAATACACACACTTTCTTTACACTGCCTAGACTCGCGGGGTGAACGAATCTGCAGAGCGCCACGTTAAAAAGGGTTGAAACACTCACAAAACGCTGAATTTTGGAGAGCTGAAAGAAAAAAGACAAAACAATATGCATTTTTGAGGGACGGATAGTTTGCAGTATACACAACAGAAACAGAGGAAGACTGACATTATTGCTGAGCTAGTTTGCAATGTGGCATCTTGAGTGACGTCTGAAAAAAAAGTGTATATTCACACGCACTCACTAATTATGGAGCAATGTTCGTGTGTTCTATTGCAATATGAACGGAGTGGTGGTGGGCTCTCTCTCTCTCTCTCTCTCCTCCCTCTCTCTCTCTCTCCTCTCTCTCTCTCCTCTCTCTCTCTCTCTCTCTCTCTCTCTCTCCTCTCTCTCTCTCTCTCTCTCTCTCTTATGTAACCTACTATCATCTCTGTGAACTGCTTGTGAATTGTCTTTATTATATTTTCTGTTTGACCTCCTCTGACCTCTAACTTAATTGTCTAGACCTTTCACTCTTTTTCTATTTTATGTGACTCTCTATAATCTCTGTGACCTGCTTGGTGTAGTTTGTCTCTCGTAATTCCTGTGACCCGGAAATTTACGTGTCGGTCGTCAATTTGCTGCGTAGTGCCCCAAAGCCAAGAGAACGAGGGAAATGAAGGCTTAGGATTATACGGTTTCCCTGTAAAATCACTCATGGGTGTTATAGATATTAGAAAAAAAACATGATCCTAAAAAAAAAAAAAAAACACAAAAAGAATTATAAAAACTCAAAAGAAACAATAAATAGAGACACACACACACACACACTCTCTCTCTCTCTCTCTCTCTCTCTCTCTCTCTCTGACAAAAAAAAAAAATTCACACACACAAAAAATATATATATAACCATACAGTAAAGTATATCAAATGAATAAAAATATAAATAAAAAAATGAAAACAAAAGCTAATCTCAAAGAAGCAAAGTAAGGAAGATGAGGTTCAGGTACACAAGTGGACAGGTTGGCCTGCTCAGGTAACACTTGTGGCGTGTAAAAAGGTAGACCATCCTTCCTGGAATAATGGAGCTGGAATAGACTTCCTCGTGAGACTGGATCGCTGGAGTCCTTTACCCCCTCTCCCCTCCACTCAAAGAAAGAAGAATTGAATGGCAAGATGGATGGATGGCTGAGCGTGTGGTTGAGGTGTTTCTAAGTGGAGAGAGAGAGAGAGAGAGAGAGAGAGAGAGAGAGAGAGAGAGAGAGATGAGAGAGAGAGAGAGAGAGAGAGAGAGAGAGAGAGAGAGAGAACAGGACCATGAACAAAAAAACCATCTTTTTTCCCCCAAATTTCGTTACGAGTAAACCTTCATTTTCCTACTACATACCTTCGTCCGCTCTCCACATACTTCCATATCTCCGCTTTTTAATCGTTTTCCTTTTACATAAACCACCGCGGTTTTCTTTCCTTCCCCTTTTACCCAAGTGCACTTAAATACCCCATAACCTTTGCGTGTAGTCACCTTGCCGGGCACCCTAACAGCCTCTTTTCCCCCGTGACGCAGGTGAAATACAGCTGTTCGGCTACTACCTATCGGAGTTGCAACTTTACGTGCGGGTTTGGGTGCGAGGCAAGTCACGCTTCTGGGCTCCCTCTCCTACTTGGTCGGCGCTGCAAACGAGGCACGCTTCCAGGGCGGCAAGATGTTTATCGAGAACCTGGTAAGTGAAAGGAATGGTGAGGTTGTGGGCAGCAGGTGCGTGAAAGGGACGGTGGTGGAGATAATGGTGTGGTGGTGCGGGGTGAAAGGATGGTGAGGTGTTGTGTATGGTGTGGTAGGGTGCGGGAAAGGATTGAGGGGAAGGTAATGGAGTTAGCGTGATGTGAGAGAGGGTGTAAGGTGACGGCTGGAAGAATGAGAGGGGAGAGAGGTAAGGAAAGGAGGAAGAGGATGTGAGTTTGAGAGAGAGAGAGAGAGAGAGAGAGGAGAGAGAGAGAGAGCGAGAGGAGAGTGAGAGAGAGGAGAGGAGAGAGAGGCGAGAGAGAGAGGAGGAGAGAGAGAGGAGAGAGAGCAAGGGTAATTTATTTAGTGTAAGATAACATAAAACCACAAGATAGTAAGGAAAACTGCCTCATTCCTTCCCCTCTTTGCATCCACATCACGCTCAGTGCCTCTTACTTCTTCCTTTTATTCCCCTCATGCTTCATATTCCTTCACATTTCCTCCTCACACTCACGTTTCCTCTGGCTCATCTCCTCTGGTAGTGTTGGCAGAGGCACGGAAGAGGACACGTAGAAGACACTCTTGTAATAATGGGGAGGAGTCATGCCCTGTGAAAAAAAAAAAAAAAACAGTTCTTAGCTTGATAATACAGACAATACAAAAATATCTGCTTACATTATACTCTTCCTTCCTCTTCACTACCACAACATCCTTCCTCATTACATTATATTTTCAGTACATTTCCTCCTCCCTTCCTCTGCACCTTCAAATTTACTACCTCTATTCCTTTCCCTCATAACAATGCTTCTTCTTTCTTTCCTTCCTCCCCTTCCAGCATCACTTAGCCCCATCCCTTACCACAGTGCTCACATATCCTTCGTTTCCCAAGATCTCCATCACTCAGCTCTGTTCCATCCCTCAACACAGCGCCTCTTAGGACAGTATTTTGAAAGCACCTCTGCACCGCACCTCCACTACATAAGGCCCTAGTTGAGTTTACACTGGTTTTAAAGGTTATTTTTTTTATGGTTTAATGACAGATTGACAAGATTTCTACGTTACTAACAGGAGAAACTCTTGAGAACCCGGCTAATAATCTCTGTGGCCTTTGAAAATAGTTGTAGAGAGAGAGAGCAGTGTTTTAAGATACGGGCTTTTACTCTTCTCCCGTCCACCAGAGCACCGTCCCTTCCCGCGTGCTGTTTCCTGCTGGCCTGCATAATGGTGCTCATAATGTCTGGCCTCCGAGCACTCTGCATGAACGAAGGGGAGGACGTGTTGGCCGTGCTTGTGATGCTCTGCACGGGGCCTTATTTCCTCTTCTTCTGTAGGTGAGTGTTGTGCTTCCCTGTGTAGTGTGTTGCTTGTAGGGCCGCTTGTGTGTTTTTTTATTTTTTTGGGGAGTGATTCGAGATGTTTGTGTCTGGTGTATTGTGAAGAGGATGGGTTCTGAGTTGCTGTCTTATGCTTCTGACAGCTGTAGTTTCTGATCAAGCATAATAAAAGTGTGTGTTGCAGGTTTGGAGTGTGGTATCAAAAGGCAACACCGGCAGTAAAAAGGAGAAGTTTAGGAAATTGAACGTTTTAGTGCCTGGCAGTTTTGTTTTGGCTGAGTGAAAACCCCCTTTGAAGTTATGGTAATGAAATAAGTTAGAAGTCAGAAGGTCAAGGTGGCATTACACTGTGCTAGATCCTCCCAGTGTGCAGGCAGGCTTTTGCTACTTAGGGGTGGGGTTTGAAAACAGTGCTACCTCTTCCGATGAGAAACTACTGTGAGCCAAGATCGAACTCACAACCTGCAGATCCCGAAGCGACCACTTTACTGCCGAGCCACGCAGGAGAGATCGTGTGGAATGTCTGCATTTCGCAATACTGGTTTACTTCATTGAGTCACCTGCATATTCTTGACATTTTTTTTTTCTCTCTCTCTCTCTCTCTCTCTCTCTCTCTCTCTCTCTCTCTCTCTCTCTCTCTCTCTCTCTCTCTCTCTCTCTCTCTCTCTCTCTCTCTCTCTCTCACATCGATTCCTTTTAAAATGAAAAAGTTACATATTGCACTGATTTTGCCATTGTTATTATCGTCACAATTTTTTCAGTTATTACCAGTGTATGAAATCCCTTAAAGTTTAATTCAGTGATTTAGTAAGGTGAATGAATTTTAACACGATATTTTGTCACAATAAGTATATGATTTCCACTTTATTCACTAGAGAAGATTAAAAAAATAAAGATATGGTCATAAGATAACGATAGAGAATACTGATGCAAAGAAAAAATGAGTCACTGAGAGGAGTGTCAGGGAGATGAGTGAGATGAGTGGCTGGGAGATGACTGAGATGAACGGGTAGGGGTTGAGTGTCTGGCTGTGGCAGGAGGTTGGCAGGTCAGACGTGATCTGTAATAGAATCATTTTCATATGTGATGAAAAAAAAGTAATGTTTTGTAATTCCGTTTATGATCAACGTATAATTACTTCACATCTCTATATTATTATATTGCAAAACATACATATTTTAATTGTAAAATTATCAGGAAAGCTAAAAATCACAAAACACACAAGTTGTCGCTGGAAATTACACTCATTTGTGATCAGATTAGTGCCTCGTGTAGCAAAAACTGGCGGCAGTGTGGAGTGACAGTGCGGGGAGCGTGACAGTATGTTCACAAGGACGCCACCTCGTGTCAAGTGTGGATTAATCTGTGGCGAGGCCTTGGGGTGGCTTTGATAGGAGCCACTTGGGAGGAAGTTTCTGCCTGGATGGTCTCCCATGGCGAGGCTGGTTTATGCGAGTGACACACACGCTTCCCGCCGCTACACTTTCAATTTCTCCTTCCTTTGCTGGCCACTGCAACCGCTCTTATCTCGCCTTGAATTGCCGCATGCTTAAAACTTTTACCCAGAGTAATGTGGATGTTTACTTTGCCTGGCTCGTTTCTCAAGGCCGCCCCGCCGCCGCAGGCTGTGGGTGGCCGTGCCGGGGCAGCCATCACGCCCTGCCCGTCTGTTTACAAGTTCTTATTTACTCTCCTGTGTAGAAAGTTTGGAAATTTGGCTGAAATTCCGCATCATCAAAATTTTATGAGGCAATACGTGCCTGGAGCAGCGTGCCTCCAGGAATACGTCACTCCTTAAGGGTGGCGCCGCTGGTTCCCTCAAGGCTCTCCACGTCCTACCACGCCCCGCGCCCACCGCAACGCATAAACCTTGTGACGCACCTCCACCGCCGCCCTTAGACACGCGAGCCAGCTCCTCATTGGGTATGCGTTGGGGAGTGGCTGCGAGGCTGCACAGAAAAAAAGATGGGAAGCACTTCAGGCGTGATAATTTCGCTGCTGCTGCGTTGGGGAAAAACATGTATGTTACAGGTTATTCACGATGAAATTAATCAAGGTGACGTGTTATGACGCACTTTTTTTTTTTTCCGCGGCAACTTCTCTCTTCCCACGGGCTTCCTGTCGCCGTCCTGTGATTACCACCTTCCCTGCTGAGTGACAAAGGAAATTACAACGCATGTCATTAAATAAATATGGTCGTAACTTGGAAATACTGTTTCAATATATGTGTGTGCATTAGTATTGAAAAAAAAAACTTATATTATATGTATTGAAAATGTGGAATCTAAAGTAACTTATAGCTTTATAGGAGTTATATCGTTATATCCTACACATTATATCCTCACCAGTGTGTGAGCCGCGGCTGGCGTGCGGCAAGGCAGCCAATCCTGGGTTCACTTGGCTCCCGTCGGTCCCGTCACTGGGTGTCGACCCACTTCCATATGCTCCTTGGCACCGAGCCTTGTGTAGGACGCGCCTCATACAGTGTTACGATGTATTCAGCAGCTTGTCGAGTCAGCAGGCAGCTCACAATGAGGAGTGAGGACGGAATGGCTCTTATGCATAACGCTGTTATTCAATCGTGTTATCTGAATCACGTCCTTCGCAACTCTCTTGATCACCATATCGGGACAAAAACCACCTCTCAACAACACGATTCTTTCCTTCCTTTCTTTTTAATTATACTTTATTTTCTCTTCTCACTTCTTTTTTATTTATTTACTTTTTTTTCACTGACACACACTGTATCTGTACTGGCCATGGCGCGCCCATCCTCGCCCTGCCTGCGGCGCTGTGTGGGCGGCGGGGAACAGATGGCCGTGAGTGCTGACACCTCGGGATTGGTGGGCGAGGCGCGATGATGCACGTACACCACCACTACCACCACTATTACCTGAGGCACCGACACCGGATGACTGATGCCGTAAGTGACAACTGAAACTTCCATTACTGTAAATGGAGAAAGGACGTGGTGGTGGTAGTGGTGGTGATGGTGGTGGTGGTGGTGGTGGTGGTACTGGTAGTGG